>NC_053125.1:10745041-10907541 GCF_010015445.1 Perca fluviatilis
TCTTTGATAACATGAGGTATTTTAAAATATTGCATATTAGAGCGCTAAACCCAAAATACACTACAATAAACAATAATCTTAGCCTCTGCTGCTGTCAGTGTATCTTATTAAATGTTTCATTGACCAATTCATTTCTGATTTTCCTTGCAATCATTTCCTTGATCCTTGCAAGTTATGTTTATTTCCACTTAAGTTCTTAATAAAAAGAGAAAATACTCAGTATTTTTCATTTGTTAAGTATTACATTCACACAGGAGTATAAAAAAGTAGGCTTTACCATGTGGTTATTTATAGACTACTTGTTTATTGAATTACTAGAAAATATGCTATATGCTGATATACTGTATATCCCTATCAAGATATGAAATTACCTATATCGGGATAGAAAATGTTGGGCCTATGGGGAAGATTACAGTTAGTATTGTACATGACATATTAGGGCTGCATATTGTTTGAGATTTAACTTCTCAAATGCATCAGTATTTAATGTTGAACACAAGCAAGAAAAGAAGTGTCCCTACATGTAAATAAAATAATGTCTTAAATAAGCAAAATATTGATTTAAGACAAGAATAATCTGATCAAAAATACTAGAATATTAAGTTTTCAAAGCCAGCTTTTGGAACAAGACAGTTATACTGTATATGAGCTACCAAACCCAATATGTGCACTATTATAGAGGCTTTATAATGTTATGTTGATGCTAGGGGTGTCAAAATTTCGATTTTAAATAACAAATTGATACCAAATACTAAAGTATATCCATCAAAGCATGGTAATTTCACTTCTTACAGTTTCAGTGGTGCCTTACATGTTCCTTTCTGGTGCATACCATTACATTTTTATAGAAATTATAAACAAACAAAACAACACCCCAACACCCAACCACCCCCCCCCCCCCCCCCCCCCCCCCCCCCCCCCCCCACCCCACACCCCCCCCCCCTTTTTAATCATGTCAGCAGAGGGAAGGGTTGCCTCAATCCATTTATCTATCCCCCTTTTCTTTCTCTCTCTCTTTTCTCTCTCACACACACACACACACACACACACACACACACACACACACACACACACACACACACACACACACACACACACACACACACACACACAGACAAATTGCTGACATGGGTAGAATATGTCTGGAGTTGAGATTCTGAGTCCCTCGAGTCTAGGCCCCTAACCTGATCGCATATACTGTATCTCTCAAGTCACACTCTCTTATGCACACAGTGGACACACACACACACACACACACACACACAGTCCGTGAGTTTGTGTGCGCATGCGTGTATTTTCGTGTGCTGAGGTCTAAAGGTCATTTCCCACGATGCCCCGCAGCTCCAGGCTCCTCTGTGACATCATCGTCACTCTGGGCGACAAGGGGAAATAAAGAGGCGGGGCTTTCCTTCCTGACCCCATCTCCAATACAATGGACACACACACACACACACACATACAGTTTTGGGTAGTGCAGGAAAAGCTCTCACATGTGTTCATGCAAAATCTGTGTTTATGTAAATGTGAGTTTTTCTTCGATGCTTTATGAACTCCACTGTAGTGTTCATGTTGTGAGGCGGAGTCATAAATATAAACAAGGACACACACCAAGCTCTTTAGGAGAGGAGCTTTGGGTTGGTTCCACATGCAACAGGAAGTAGAGCTAAATCTGAAGAACAGTGGGCCTCGTGGCTACAGAAACAGGTCAGAGAGCAGTAGTGAAAAGGTTTTGGTTCAGTTCATTATTACCTGACCCAAAAGCAAGGAAAAGTTCATCACTGTCTGATTGACATGCCATTAGAGGGGAAGTACATAAGATGCAAAGAAATCACAGCAGAGTGCTTTGATACCATTGCCAGCAAATTCAGTGGAAACTTCCAGTAAACAAGTTTGACCGAGTGCTTCTCTAGAAATGTTATAATAGTGCCAGTGTGTGCAAAGTAACACACGCAAATGTAAGTCATTATGCCTCAATAGTTTTGGATTTCACAGATTTTCACAGGGCAAAGCCTTGTTTTTTGTTTTTTAAAAGAAGCATTGGTCCAAACAATTCAGGGTCCCAATGCACCCAAAAGTTGCAAGAAGATGCTGACCACTATAGTTTGCTTGTTGCTTGCAAGACCAAATGAGGTCTTCTTAGGATGAGCACAGCTTCCAGTTATAAGAAGAAAATGGGGAGAAAACACAAATGAGCTGCTAATTATGCAACATTCTAAGTAAGTACAAATGAAAAGCTGTTAAAGTCCCACTCTAGCCACATTTGCAAGTATAAAAAATACTCTGTTTACATATTTTGTTTAAGATGGGTGTCCCACATGAAAAGTAAAAAGAAACTGGAAGCACATCTACTCTTTCTCCCTTATTGCATACAAGTCAGTATAGTCAAGGTCAGACACTTTAGGGGACACATTTTTTAAACTACAAAATGGTTTCATTTTAATTTTTAAGAGTAAATTTTACATTTATTAATGACCCCCAGTATGACATACATACACAAGACAAAAAGAAGATCCAACGTTAAAACATGATGTTCACTATAGGAGACACACCCTCATTCATACATACTGTACACTTGCCTTTAGGCTGTTATGGAGAACCCGTATCCCCAGGTACTATCCGCCCCCTCACTCTTTCCTGCCAATCACCACACACACACACACACACACACACACACACACACACACACACACACACACCTACACAGCTACCTGCAGGACCCGTTCTACAACTGAGAAATATGTGTGTGAGTGTGTGTGTGTGTGTGTGTGTGTGTGTGTGTGTGTGTGTGTGCAGTGAAACACTAAAATTTGGTCAGCTCGGGGGGTCAATCATCAGCCACAGGCTGCCAGCTTGTTGCAGTGCCAAGAAACAAGATAAGGGGGAGCGAGAAAGAGGAAGACAGAGCGTTTATGGTTGTACGCCTGCCGTACTGTAAGGTAGCTAATTGCATTAGCCTGAGTCTTTTCCTGGAATGCAATTTTTACAGTGGCAACATCCTGCATGTGTTTCCTCCTACCTAGTGACTAACAGACATTCTGCACTTGGATGTTTGACCTCCTTTTTTTACATGCAGCGCCCTCATAAAATCATAAAGAGTGTAAAACCATAATCAATCAATATCAATATCAATATCAATGATGTATTTGTTTGCTGCTTTGTTTGCTCTCTGCTTGCATTAGTGTTGGAGAATTAATTAGGTTGGAGAAATTGCTGTGCCACATCCCAACTTTGTCCAGTTAATAAGGCTGTTGAGTGTGCATACAACATATCAACACATTGGCCCTCATTTATCAACCTAACGTAGAAACCAGCGCAGATATGAGCACAGAAATCATCTTACGACAGGCTTCACGTGTGAAAAGTTCGTATCACACCAATCAGAGTGTAAGAATGGTCATACATTGATAAATGCAGTGGCTGGAAACAATCGTAATTTAAATATCACGCCCCAATATATTCTCGGTTTTGAGGCCTCGCCCCTACAATTTACGACCTGGCGAGACGTAATCCGGCTGAGAAGCGGCACTTTTCAGAGGTGGAGATTGAAACCCTGATATCTCCGGTTCATTTGCACTAACGTGTGTACTATTTGGCAGCCTGAAAACTGTTATTAAAGGCTGTAGAAAGAATGCGGAATGGAAAGAGATCACTGATGCGGTCAACAGTGTTGCTGTAGTAAATCGGACTCCAACTGAACTTTAGCCTATTTAATTTATACATCCTTGACACATTTTCTATAGCCTTAATAGTAATATACAGGTTTCTATTGCAATATATTAGGCCTACATGTAGGTGTAGCCTACTTATATTTAAATAAACACACGGTAGCGGAGTTTATGCAGTGTCTTTTATTTTACTCGTGAAAAGAATAAATACAAATGTTGTCCATCGTCATGTTTCCTGTATTGAATATCATTGCCAAACATAACACTATAGGCTACCTTTTAAAAGCGAGGAATAATATCCTGTCTCCTTCGTATAGCCCCCAGTTGGGGCTGTTCTGGACACTGCTCTCTGGGCATCGGGTCATCTGGCTCCATCACTACATTTATGGCACCGTGTTTTCCTGCGCGATGTTGTACAGAACACCACAGGCTAAAACAATGTTGCAGAGCGGCGCATAGAGGTCTTCTTAAAGAGCCAGATCTGCCATTGCTGATAAGTGATCAACTGATGACTTCTCCTTCTCCTGTTAAACTGATTATATGCTGCACCGCAAGTCAACACTGACTCCAAAACTTGCGTACACGAGTTCAGACCAGACGTGAGATTTTTTCGCAGCCTACGCTCACGTTTAAATTGATAAATGCCGAGCTTTGCGTAGGAATCAGCGTACGCCCGTCCTACGCCTGTTTTAGGTCGTACGCACGTTTCATAAATGAGGGCCATTGTGATGAAGCTGGTTATCGTGCCCTCTGTAATAATTCAATAATGCTACTTGAAATCACTTTTAGTTTCAGAGATAGAGACCTGATACTTTATGATACATACTGTGTCCTTTACTGCCTTATCTTTGATGGATATGCAGTTCTAGTTTATGGTAGGAGAATATTATATTATTATATTACAACTTTACAGTTTTATACTAACAGGAATGGATGTGATAAGGCCAAACAACATCAGTATTTATTTTTTGTGTTCCTGGTTTTACCAGCATCCACATTGTTTTCAGTTTAAACTTTTGCATTGCATTGTGGGAGAATCATAGTCAGCACACATTAAAACATTTTTTTTAGCATGCATACTAACTGTTTTGACATTATTTAGTCATATCTTCAGATTGTTGGGGCCGTAAACATCCTGAGAGGAAAGACTGTGACAACCTCCTCTGCATGTTTTTACAGAAATAAAGCATTAAATCAAATGTTAGATGTACATGCTAAAAGTCCACAAATCACTCCCTACTGCTTGTGAATCTTACTGCTGACAAAAATAGTGTAGATTATTAATGTCCATCAACAGTCATGTGTCCCGTCATAATGTCCCTAAGATAAATCTTCATCTGTTCACTTGATGAAACTGCCGAACACAGCAGCTAAATATTTAAACTGTCAAATAAAGACTTCTTTAAATGTATTAAACATAAATGTAAGAACTAACTTATTGAAATATAAGCATGCTGCAGAGCAGAATAGCAGGATCTTCACCAACATGATGCACTGATCAAATAGCCTGTTTTCCATGTCATTACTAGTGCCACAGATCACTGTGTTCCCTCTGATTGACCCGATCTGTGTGTATTTGCTTCATTTGCACAAAGAAGCGTGAGTCAGCACAGTGCAGCATCACAACACAGGTGATTTACGTTCCCTTCAGCTTCCTTCTGCAGATAAACTATAACCCATAACTCCAGAGGAGTGTAGAGAGTCACTAAACTGCAGCCGGGTAAAAAAAAAGCTGCAGCCAGGACTTTATAAAGTATTGAAAGGATGAGTCTCATTACATCCTCCCTTAGCCTGAGGAGACACTGTGCTGGAACAAAAACTCTGCAGAGCTGCTGTGTCATTACGTAATCAGCACTAAAGATCAGTCATTCATGTGTGAGGACAGTGTGTCGGGGTGGGGAGCAGAAACACACATACACACATACACACACACACACACACACACACACACACACACACACACAAAGCAGTGCACTGTAACGATATTAACACGGACTGCACCGGTTGCACATCTAATTGATGCTGACCTTCCAAACAAAGACAGCAGAGCTCTGCTGTCAAAGTAAATACAAATTAATTCCTCCCTTCACATCCCTTTTTATCTTCCTCCGAGAAGGAAACTAGGTAGTTTCTTAAAGTTAAATCACTGTCTGTCGTTCCTCTGCCCTCCCTAGTGTGACTTTCCCCCCAGCCACCTCTCTCTGTCAGCGCCGGCTCTATCCACTGTGTATGCCAGCAGGGGTGGTCACTCTCATCTAATAAGCCCCTGTCACACAGATTAATGCCTGCTGATCATAATTCCCCCCCGGAATGGGTCGAACCAACTGTCTGCTTGATTAAACCCAAAGGGAGAGACAGAGTGGGTCACACAGCAAGAGAGAGAGAGAGAGAGAAGGAGAGCGAGGGAGGCAGGGAGAGGCAGAAAGAGAAGGAAAAAAACTCCTCTTTTCATCTCTCCTCCTCTCAGGCTGCCATCGGTCTACAGGACATGACAGCTCGTCTTGACTTCCTGCCCTTGTTTCTCATCTTTCCCCTCTCTTCCCATCCACTTTCATTTTCTCCCGGTGATGAGAAAATATCCTCTAGCCGCTCTCTTTCTCTGTCTTCCTATTTTTTTCCTCCCACTTTGACCCATCTAGTACCTATGGACACAAATTAACTCCACTGAAAAAAAATAAATAGACTATTCCCTCTATCATATTCTTCTATTTTTACCTCCTGTTCCCCTGTTCTCTTTCCAGTTTTAAGATGTAAATGAAGAATACAGCCACACCGATACTTTATTTTATTTCATTTTGAATGCAGAACTTTCACCTGTAATGGAGCCTTTTTTATTTACTTAAATTAAACATATTATGCTCATTTTCAGGTTCATACTATAAGTATTTTGGGTTTCTACTACTAGAACATGTTTACATGCTGTCTGACTATGCCTGTATATTGTCGGTCTGAAACGCTCTGTTTTAGTGCCTTATGCCCCCCTCCTGAAAAAGCCCATCTGCTCTGACTGACTGGAGAAAATGTGGTGCAGCTTTGCAAAGGTAGTTCTCAAACCGTGGGTGGAGATACTCAGATATATATACTCTGGGTATATTCTACAGTAATGAGCCTGCATGTGTGTCTTGTTGACATGTTTTCTGATCTCAGTGGCCCACAAAAATGGGCTGGGCTGTATTATTTCACAGTTTATGGGTTGGTAGGCACTCCAGATACCCACATGTACTGTATGTGCACAAGCACTAAAAAAGTGAGTTGTCCCCTGTAAATTAATTAAATACTTGTTCGGCCATTGTATGTTGGCCAATCTATATATGTATAGGTCGATACAACATATCTGGGATTACCAAAAAATTGCAAATAATATCAGCTATGCAGATGTGTCAGTCAGGCTTTAATGAACAAACAATGTTGTGTGGTTAAAAGAAAAAAAAACTTTTTTTTTTTTTTTTTTTCTCGGGGGGGGGGGGGGGGGGGTTTTTTTTTTTTTTTTTGCCGCGGCCTTTATAATCACTAAAAGGGTTCAAATCCTCTTGTTCACTGCAGGGGCTCCACAGCATTAAAACCCTGTTCAACACCCAAACAATCATCTGGCAGGTCAAATTTGTTTTCTGTGTTTGTGTAGAACACACTTGCATAACACATACAGAGGAACAAATACTCAAAAGATGACAGGCCCAAAACCAAACCAGTGGAATTCCACTGGATTGACCTGTCTAGGTCTATTTATTTACACAACACACATACACGTGGTTGCAGCTGTTTGTGGGAACACACCTGGAGGGAGGAGCTTCACAGTGTCACAAAAGACACTGAACAGAAAGGAGTCAGAGAAGGTATTCATTTACAAGTAAAAAACAAGATGGAGGGACTCTTTAAAACCGAGAGAAAGGTTTAGACAGTTTAATTCTCGTGCCTGCCAGCTTCTGCGCGCATCCATGTGTGTGTGCGCATAAGAGTGTGTATATAAATGAACGCTCAGTGTGTGTATGTGAGGGTGAATTTGGTCAGTTTGCTCTAAGCAAAGCAAGATTAATGACTCTTAGCTCATTCCTGGCAAACATTAAGATAAGTGTGTGTGTGTGTGTGTGTGTGTGTGTGTGTGTGTGTGTGTGTGTGTGTGTGTGTGTGTGTGTGTGTGTGTGTGTGTGTGTGTGTGTGTGCGCACGCATGGTTGAACTAACAAGGAATGCTTTGTCTGTGTAAAGGCTTTTAGCTTCACCTCAACCTGCTGATCAGCTTTTGTATGTGAGTGTGTGCAAATGGAGAATAACTATAATGTAATGTATATCAGCATTTAAAGAGCCTTTAAAGAGCATTAGTGGCATACATTCACTACACATGAATACATACTGGACCATATGCTCCTATAAGGATGTGTGTTAGAATTTAGTCTCAGTTAAGCCCGTCTTAGGCCGGGCTTAACTGTGTGCGTGGCGTTTCTGTTGCGTGATAAACATAAATATCTACTGATTTGATTAGAGCAAAGACAACGTCGGCAGTATCCAGCTACAAACACAATATTCCGTTCTGTATTGACAGGTGCAATATTTGAAAATCGCTAATTATTTATTATTATAAATTATAAATTACATTTATATCTTGTGGTGGAAGTTTCTATGTAGCAAAGTGAGTAAAGATGTCTTCATGAGGAAAATCAAACTGTCTTTGTTTTATTACTTTCAAGCAGATACACAACTTTCACAAAACATCAGAGTGCAATGTGGAAGAGTCACAAATATTATTGCTCTGCTTGTGTCTAGATAATGTCTCACCGCCATCCTGCTCCTACAGCCTGAAAATACCGTCTTCATGACTTTAGGTCAAACCACAATACATGCAGTGTCTGTTACGCAGATACTGGCGCAATAAGATAACACAAAAATAGTTTCCCGTTTGCTCTTAGTAACCATTTTCAATACAACAGTGTTCATGTGTTATTGTTACAAGTAAGCAAAACTTCATAATTATAAAAATCGCGTGTCGGTCCTATTTCTAGCATGCACACGTTTTCAGCGCGGCTCGAGTGGACACGCCACGCAGCCAGTGTGTAGCCGGCCTTAAATAAATCTTGGCCTGGCCGACAGTTTCCTCTCTCGTCTACCAAGTTATTTCCATAACATTAGCAGTGCGTGTTATTTGACATCTTTATCAGTGCTTGATAGCTGCAAGGCCAATGGAACAGCAGAAAGTGCATCACAATGGTTGGGTTGGCCTGCTGACAAGTTATCAGCTAACACACACACACACACACAAGCAAAGACACAAAGACACTTACAAAAAAACAAAACATCAAATGCTATGGAGTTATATTCCTATCTTTAATCAAGAGCGATTCTTTCAATTTGAGAGCATTTCTCACTGATATTACGTTCAGATTTTGTAATAATTTCCCACAAAACCTTGCTCTCACACTCAAATAGTCACTGCTTGCGCTTGGATTTGCTCTGCTTGTGCTCAAAGTTTGTGCCGCGCTTGGATTTGCTCTGCTTGCACTCAAACTTTCTGCTTGGACTCAGATATGTTGTTGTTTGGACAGATTTCCTGCTCTCAGCTTTGAACCTTCTCGGGGGGGGGGGGGGGTTTTTTTTTATTTTTTTGTTGTTTTTTTTTTTGGGGGTTTTTTTTTTTTTTTTTTTGTGTTATAACCCTATCAAAAGTCAACAACCAATAGAATGCCAGCTGTAGTGTTGACCAATGAAATGATCCCAACCCCGTTGAGGGTGCGTTCACTTTACTTTAGAACGTCTGTTGAGGGCGGCTGCACTGTAACCTGACTGTAACCAAGTTTATATATCCCCGCCCGTTTATAGCTTTATTATAAGTATATGTCAACAATGTGCACAGAATGGTCGACGCACTTTCACCTGCACCCGTCAGGAAACGGGAGAAAGCTTTGAAGTGGGACGTATGAAGTTATGTCCAACCACGTCGAGGGTGAGTAACATAACGTAAGCACCTAGCTAGCTAGCTAGCATATGGCCTAGCTTGATGTCCAGAAACAAATAAAGGTGGTTTAATGTACCTAAACAATGATCAATGATTACCAAATTTCTCTCTCATATTGCTCCTCATAACCACTGAAAACTGTCAAAAAATCTAACCCAAAGTCCAATTATTATGGACGTTTGTTGTGTGACTGATAACTGATTGATATCTGATTGTTCATTGTTTAGGTACATTAAGTTACCACGCGCTTTTTCACGTTAAGCGTTAGAATGTCCCGGCTGCTGTTGAGGGAAACTAGTCTATAACTTCCTGAGCGACTGATCGTCCATTTTTTACATAATAAATATGGCTATGAAATGGAACATGAATTACATAAATGAGGCAATACATATATAGGCATTAGTCATTATAGTTCAATAGCCTAAATACATATGTTTTACTTATATTTATTTCCGGGGACTTTTATTTATTCCGCTCATTTATATGCACGTTATATTCAAAGGAAGTTTAGTTATCTCACAGGCTCAGACTAAAAGCAGCAGCAAGCCTGCCTGACATCAGTGCATAGCATATCACTGCAAAGTAAATAAAATATGAATAAATCACGAGCGTGTAGATTCCCAGGTCAGCTAGAGCGGGTAACGCGCGCTCTGCAGACGGACCAGAGTCAGTCAGCACCGGGGAGCGAACCGCGGGGACCAAGCTCACAGGGCTGGTAGCTAGCTGCTAGCTAGCTGCAGCAGCTAATATTAGAATATTAGACCCAGCACCGGAGGTCTGATCCCCATGATTTAAAACAAAAATCAAATAACCATTTGTTTTTGAATACCTGTTTATGAAATGAAAATCAAATGAACGAAAAAGTACACGGACCCAGTCTGTTAAGTACAATTTCACCACTAATAAAACAGATCTAGAGATGATATGCTTCATTTGCAACTTAAATGTAATTTTTTTTAATTAATACAAAGCAAACTGAGCAGAAAGAACAAGTATTTTGTTGGTTTGTTTCTCTTCTTCCAGGTGTGACTGAAGTACCCCTTGTTGAGCTGCATCACAGCTGCACTATGTGCATGGACCTGTGCCAGTCAGCACATCACTCACCTGTGTGCAGAGGACAGGCAGCAGTAGCACAAACCAAGAAGGTTGGCAAGTCTGATAATAATGCAATTGTAAAAATAATAATAATATAATAGTAAAATCATGTTACATACACTTATGTTTCTTGCTTAAATTCACAGGGTGCACAACCAGGCCTGGGAGAGAAAATTACTGATGTCCACAAAACCAAATCAGAGAAGGTAAGGTAAGATGGTAATGATGTTAAAGCAAGCTATGTACACCTAATATATTACGTGTTGATGTCTATGAATCTGTCTTTAATAGGAGCATACTATACAAAGACAACAGTGGAGAGTTCCTGGATCGGTCTGTCCTCAAAGTGCCAGAGATCTACAAGGACTTCACCCTTTTCTGCACCATCAGCGTATAATCAAAGTGATAAAAGAGAACAAATTATTGTTTTCTCTGTTGACATGAATAGGTGCCTGTAATGTCTGCCCATATATTCAATCAATTCAATAAATGTTGATAAGTATCACTGTTATTTCTTAAATCATTGTAGTTTTTCAGAGCAATAAGATACAGATTATTAAAACCATGTTCACATTTGCAACAAATTAAAACCCTGATCAAGGCAAATTGTTTTTTCATGTTCCATAACATTTATATAAAAAAAACAGTACAATTAAATTTACCAGAGCTGACACTTGGTAAATAGCTTTAATTTACCTTGTCAAAACAATGAGTAATTCATAACAAGTTGCATAATATTTGACACGAAACCTTAAAAGTGTATGGTTCATACTACGGTGAAGCAGTACAATGTGCCTATAGGATTTACTGTAGCAGGAACATTGATATTGGCAAACAGATGACCCAGGTTCAGGTGAGTTTGTGAGCAGGGTTATGAATAAAGATAAGATAAGGCTAGTGTTCACAAGAGGGATGATTCAGGTATGGCAACACAAATTAAGAATAATTCAATTAAATAGGAGGTATGTACAACTAGTAGAAGATAAATTAACTATACAAGAGCAATTAAGGTAAAGTTATGAGGTGGCAAGCTAAAGTATAGTCAATAGCATGGAGTCAAGTCAACAGTGTACACCAGAATAATATATACTGTGATTAAGTAATGATACTTACTGTTGTCTGTACTAATATAAACACCAAAAAATAATACAGTGTTTGATGCAGTATGGAGAACAACCCATATGAACCCAAGATACTTTAAGTGCAGCTGTTGATGATGTTCACTACAAACAAAACTTGCAGATGGTTGTAGTCTGTAGCCAGTCATACAGTAGGTAGATCTGGAGCAGATGGTTGTAGTCTGTAGCCAGCCGTACAGTAGGTAGATCTGGAGCAGATGGTTGTAGTCTGTAGCCAGCCATACAGCAGGTAGATCTGGAGTAGCAGGGTGAATTTTAGCTATCATGGGTTGGTGATATGACACACACAGATCAACAGGGGTCAAACCCCTCAGCCCCACCTGGATGAAAAAAAAGTAAAACAAAATACTTGTTTTTTCTGTTCAGTTTGCTTTGTATTAATTAAACAAATAACTGCTATTTAAGGAGCAAATAAGAAACCATATCATTTCTAGATCCGTTTTTATTATAGTGATAAAATTGAACTTAACATTACGTTTTATACAGATTGCTATGAATCTATTTTCAAACTAATGTTATATGAAGGAATGAAGACTAAATTCTGATGAACAACACACAACAGTGATGCAAAAACTGACACAAACAATCCAGTTTCTTGTGTTCTTTCAGTTATATTTCAGTTTAGGTTTTACTACTGGCTCTAACATGAAATTAGCCAAATCCCAGGAACGTGGTTAACCAAACGAGGAAAAAATACAAAGTAGGGTCATCACATATACACACACTGTCCGTCATATGTCGTTCAATCTAGCTAGCTATACAATAAAGAACATATATTTGTTTCTGGACATCAAGCTAGGCTATATGCTAGCGCCATATGCTAGCTAGCTAGCTAGGTGCTTAAGTTATGTTACTCACCCTCAGTTGTGGACATAACTTCCACGTCCCACTTTCAAAGCTTTCTCCCGTTTCCTGACGGGTGCAGGTGAAAGTGCGTCGACCATTCTGTGCACATTGTTGACATATACTTATAATAAAGCTATAAACGGGCCGGGGATATATAAACTTGGTTACAGTCAGGTTACAGTGCAGCCGCCCTCAACAGACGCGGTAAAGTGAACGGCACCCTCAACGGGGTTGGAATCATTTCATTGGTCAACACTACAGCTGGCATTCTATTGGTTGTTGACTTTTGATAGGGTTATAACACAAAAAAAATCCAAGCGCCCGCAGGAGAAACCGAGAGCGAAACTTTGCAAGTGAGCAGAATCAGCCTGAGTGCGAGGAGAAGGTTCAAAGCTGAGAGCAGGAAATCTGTCCAAACAACAACATATCTGAGTCCAAGCAGAAAGTTTGAGTGCAAGCAGAGCAAATCCAAGCGCGGCACAAACTTTGAGCACAAGCAGAGCAAATCCAAGCCGAAAGCACAAACTTTGAGCACAAGCAGAGCAAATCCAAGCGCGAAAGCACAAACTTTGAGCACAAGCAGAGCAAATAGCGCCGAGCAGTGACTATTTGAGTGTGAGAGCAAGGTTTTGAGGGAAATTATTACAAAATCTGAACGTAATATCAGTGAGAAATGCTCTCAAATTGAAAGAATGCGCTCTTGATTAAAGTAGGAATATAACTCCATAAAATGCACTGTAGTGTGTAAAGTATATAATATCACACCTCATGCATGAACAAAAACACCACTTACTGTAAGTCCATAGTGTGGGCTTATAGTCGCTTCATAAGGACTATCCATACACAACATGCAAATACTCATCCTACAGCATGTAGGGCTCTTGTGAAGATAAGCAAACACACACTCCACACACTTAATTCAAGCTTGTCTAAAGCGATCCACTAAAATAACAGGCGGTAAAAAGGTTAGCAGTGAATAATTGACCAGTCCATTAGCTCCCTCTTTTTCTGTCTCTCCTAACCCCAAGTTTCACTCTCCATTGCTTTCAAGTTTTAGTTGAAACTAAATACTAAATACTGATATATTATGTCATCTGCATGGTTGAGTTGTTAAACTCTTAACACATTTTGTACGGTTGAACTTGCAGTCTGTTCAGACTAGAGCTGTTGCATGGAAATGTATACAATTTCTGATATTTTTGTTCTCTCCTGTACTGAAATCAGTAGTAAAATCAGTTTTGTGGATATGTTTTCATTTGGCCACCGAGATCTTATGCACCACTTGCTAAGTACAGACTTAGCGTCCATCTGAAACAGCAATGAGGCAAAAAGAGACAGAAAATGGATAAGGAGCCACCACTTAGCCTTATCTAACAACAACTAACCTACACACTTTTTTGCATCATTAAACAGGAGTTGCAAATCCTTTGAAACTGTTGACGCTCATCATTTTTAATTACCATTATCTGCCACAAACATTGAGATGTTGCTTTGAAAAAAACCTACATTGGAGCTTTAAAATTCAAAGAAATGCATTGTACCTGCCACTAATTTAAGTTTAGTAACGCTGTCTTTCACTCCTGAGGTCAGAGTCTTCCCGTGTTCCCATCTCTGAGGGTGTGTCTGTTTGAATTGCAACAATGATGACATGCAAACTCACTAAACATTCATAATGCAAAGCAGTCAGGCTGACTAAATTAAAGACACGTGTTATGTTCAACGTGACATGGAGTACACATGATAAAGAAACAGAACAGAAAACAAGACCACATGGTCGGGAACCAAACTTCAGCTCACTTTCTGAATATTTCAAGAAGGCCAACTTTATTTTACTGTCTCAAGACAAAAACTAACCTCAATTACTGTCCTTGTACAACTTTAGAAAGACTAACTTTGGCTTACTTTTATAATACTTAAGTTTAACAGTTTAAACCGTTAACTCTATCTTACTATTTTCCCATCAGTGTATAACATGCACCAGCTGAACTACTAATGTATCTAATACACCTTTAGTCAACCTTCAGTGGACATGTTAGCCTTTCCTCTTTAACACTTTCCACTATAAATAGTGTTTTAAATGACATTTATGGAGGTTATTAATGGGACTGTGCCTTTAAAACTAAATGAGTGTAGCACTTTGTATGACATCACCACCACTGACAGTATGCATGTGTGGATTCTGTGTGCTCAGGGCTGGAGCCAGCTGACGGTGCATTGTACTTGATGCTACAAACAGACACCCATATGCAAGAATGCGCACACAGGAATATATACTGTATATATGCAACCAAAGCATTGGGAAAAGACATGCATGCAGGCCACATGCAAATTCCCATGGTGCAGTTGCTTGGTACCGGGAGAAAGGATGACTGAGCAGCAACCTTTCCTTCTAGGAGTTTTACACATTACCCCATAAAGATTTTAATATGTTTAAGTGCAGAAATATCTATTTCTATTTCTTAGTTTTGGATTGAAGTAACTCTGGCACTGGTATGAGCACATAAAACAAATTACTAGATTGTAAAATATATAGTTTTTTTGAATATATCCCTCAGTAAAGCTGAAAAATTATAGACACTAGTACAGAGCCCGTTGAAAATGTACCTGTTTGGAACGGGCCGATTGCTTGGCCTGTGGTATTGCTGCTCGTAGAATTCATCAAAACCAAATTGTACCCCAAAATGACTTACAGAAGGATACCAAACCACTTCATATGCAACTCCCCTGTATACCCTGCTACTAACTTACTGATTTACCTGACAGAGAACGTTTCA
This sequence comes from Perca fluviatilis, assembly GCF_010015445.1. Taxonomy (NCBI): domain Eukaryota; kingdom Metazoa; phylum Chordata; class Actinopteri; order Perciformes; family Percidae; genus Perca; species Perca fluviatilis. Next base: position 10,760,507 of record NC_053125.1, read on the forward strand.
GATTCAGAATGTAATCACAAAATATCATAATGACAATGTGGAGTAATCAGACATTCGCGTCATAGACTCATGGCAGTGTGCTACCCACCTGGCCCACCTGGAGAGAGAGAGAGAGAGAGAGAGAGAGAGAGAGAGAGAGAGAGAGAGAGAGAGAGAGAGAGAGAGAGAGAGTGAGACAGTGTTGTCTCATGTCGTATGATCGTCAACAAATTTAACATTTCAGCAGAGGTGTTCATTTCCATACAGATTTAGTAGCTTGACGGTTAGCAGTGAAGTAGGGATTTGATTCGTGGGGGTATTTTGGCGATGGCAATGTTATTAGTTAGCAGTGTATTTAAAACCCAGGGTGAGTCTGATGAAAAGTACTGTGTCTCCCCGGTTCAGCTCTGAGATTTTCTCGTATTGCACAGCGCTGTGAAGGAATAATCTCAAAGATTACTTTATATTCTGCCTCTGGTTAGAAGTGGTGAATGTAGGCTATAGCTCACAGCAATAATGCTTAATACAATATAGTGTCTGGCTTTTGTTTGATATTTAGTGTTGGCAAATAGCTTTTTGTTGAGTTTCCTCTTAGCGAAACACTTTTTTTTCGCCAACCTTATTCCACACAACAACCACGATGTTCCTTTCATCTATCCGCTCGTGCTCCAGGAAAGTGAAGAAAAGTTAGTTTGGTATATCCAGCAATCATGTAGCTAACGTTGGAAGCAGGAAAAGAGTCAAACCCCCCCATGCTGTTGTAAAGCGTTTTGCATGCGGCGTCTGCGTGTGGCATGCATTTTACCTCCCCACCGAACACGCCCCCAAACAGGGACAACGATGTGACTCAAAAACAGTGTCTGGCAGCCTGTCTATAAGTGGCATCACACTCTGTGTGCCACTTGTTGTCTGTAGCTGGTTGTGCTTTGCATGTGTGGGATTCTGAAACCTCCTTAAATTCAGGAATTGTCGTTAGTTTATTCAAAGTCAAAGACAGTCCAAAGTAGTGCTACTTTGCACATTTTTGTGGGTCTGAGGTGTATTTCACATTTTAGCTGCCAAAGCTCCGCTGCTTTCTTTGACCCTCTCTGTGGCTGGTCCTGCACTGTGCTCACTCAGTGTGTAGTGGCCAGAGGCTAGAGCGGCTGTAGTTCAAAATCCTGTAACTCAGCCCAGTACAGTACACAGTGTAGCTCATTATTGAGATTATTTGCACAAGTAGGTACAGGACATACAAGTTCCCTGGGCTGAATGAATAAGCCATTAATACTGTTAATCATTCATCAGCACATAACACAACTGAGCGAGTCTACCAGGATAACAGCTCTGCCGACTGTTGTGTGTTCTCTGACATGTGTGTAACTAGGTCACCTGACTAAAAGACCGACTTCCTATTCACACACACACACACACACACACTAACACACACAAACATACACTTCCTCTACACATAAACACAGCAGATGCAGCCAACACGAAGCTGAATGTGTGCGGCAGCTTTTGTGAGAATAGGACACACATGGACGCGCTCAGACAATAATAAGCAGTACTTTAACACCCTGTCAGGGGTTCTGAAAGTAGACACCTACCAAGTGCATAATATCATCACAGAACACACAGTACACACAGTACACACACACAAGCCTTAGAATTAGTAATTATCAAAGTAATTCCCATCAGGTTCCAAACTACAAGCTTATTCCCTCTTAAGCACCCATACACACTCATGCACAGTTTGACCTCACCCATATGTTAGGTGGGATAAGTGCACGTCACCTCTTAGTGTCTTTAATGCATTAAGTCCTTTCTTTCAGTGCCCTATTAGTGCAATAGACAGGGTCTACACAATAACACACAAATACTCCCACACACACTTACAGCCCCATTAACAGATTGCTGTCCATTCAATACCTATTAGTTCAGTGGCTGAAGACCTCCATGGTCAACATTTAAATGGGTGCAGGCGTTTGCTCAAGCCAAAATGTGGGTTATACTTTTTTATAGGCTGCAGCTAACAATTACTCCACTATCAAATCGTGTTTTTTGATAAATTGATAATCATTCAGCCTATAAATTAATGATGAATTATGAAATAGAATTGTTCACTCACTGACACAAATTACAAACTTAGGTTGAGTTCACTTTACTTACATCAGAGAGGATGAAATGCTTCATATATTTCAGTAAACATGCTTGAATTTGTGCTATAAATGTCAATGTGCATTCTGTTGTGTGTGTATATATCCGCATGCATTTGTACATTTTTCCTCAGTGCTTTAGCGTATCAGGCAGCATGATAATAATTTAATCTGGACTGCCAGCCGGGATCTCATTTCCATTCGGTCCCACGTGGACAAGGGGGGCCATTATATAAATGCACTTAAGCTGATGAGATCGCTCAAGACGCTGTGATGTCATGATGCCATCTGACTGGACACTCTGTGGCATGATGTCACAGCGGGAACTAATAACTTTACTGTAAATCATAATTGGATCACTGTCCAGCAGTTTCATAATGGAATTATTTTATATTGTGTGTGGCTTCACATGTCACAATATACAGTACACAGTGTATTCAAACTAACCTCTTCTATGGGTAAAGTACTTTGTCATGAACTCCATTTACTTTAAATAAGAAAAGCCAATAAGTATGATGTTTTCTGTAATGTTTCTAATGATTGCTGAATGCCTGAGCTTTGATGTGCACGCTCCTCCATTCAAACAAAGGCTCAGTTAATGTGTTCTCACTGTGATGCCACCGTCTCTGTCTATGAAGCGCTTGTGTAGTGCTTTGTAATGTCGACATGCTCTCTAGATCAGTGTGATAATGCTTTTAGGAGGCTTTTTCCTGCCTTAGTGATGCCACACACACACACACACACACACACACACACACACAAACACACACACACACACACACACACACACACACACACACTTTAGGCAGCCTGTCTTCCATTGTAATGTTGAGCTAAAAGATGAAAGTATGGTGTCTGTCTGGCTCTAAAGAGCCTCTCTCTCTTTTTGTATTCCCCCTGGACTCACACAATACACAAAATACACATACAGGCTCAGCAGACACCTCAATTATGATAATGTGGATCAGCATTAATGTATCCATACAGCACGGCTGGCTTTCAACAATGTGTGTGTGTGTGTGTGTGTGTGTGTGTGTGTGTGTGTGTGTGTGTGTGTGTGTGTGTGTGTGTGTTTCCCAGACAGCGGGAGAGGTCGGGCAGCTACTGTATCTCATTTAACACAGGTTAATCCCTCCAGGAAAGCAAAATACTGAGGCCTTCAGCATTTCTACCCTCTTACAGACACACAAAGATAAACCCATATACACACACACAAACCCTGTTAAAATGAAAGTTTCTCATGAATGCAACAAGCTGAAACCAGAGTTTGCTGAGAGAAAGATCAAGCAAGATAAAGAAAGTAAAATGCTTTTATTTTAAAAGCACACAGGCCTCAAGGAGATGAACCCGCTGGGTGTTTTTCTGTGTATGAGTGCATCAGCCAGTTTTAAAAGCACAGATGGCCTTGAGTTTGGACAGACGGAACTTAGAATATACAATCTAAATAATGTAAAACATTTAAAATACATCATAATTCGCATACAAAGAATATGCAGCATTGCAATAATGTCCCACTAACTTGGTGTCCATGGGAATACACCATCTGAATAGCCAAACCACTCAGAAAACATGTTTTTTTTAAAAAGCAAAAAGTGCACCTTATCAACCTACACAAATCTCTAATTATTTGTCTACACCAGCAACACCAACAGCTGTGTTCATGTCCTCCACTTACGTATGTAGTGCAAGAAGCCGTATAAACAGCATTAGTGTAGTACATGTACACAAGGATCATTTGAGAAAACGTCTTTCAGTCAGTTCTCAACAACTGCCCCTATTGAAATGCTGTCTCCCCTCCCTCATCTCCTCTGCAGCTCTGTCATCACAGCCCTGCTGTTTCCTCCTCCTCCTTCTTCTCTTCGTCTTCCCTCCTCCCCCCCCCCGCCTCCTTCCTCCTCCTTTCCCAGACTCCCTCCCACCCTGTAATTACCACCTCAGACTCCAATTAAAAGAAACCACAATAAAGAGAGCAGAGGAGGGAGGCCGAGGGGCGGTAAGGGAAAGAGAGAGGGGACGGCTGAGAGAGAGACAGAGGTGGAAATTTAATGAGAGGTTTGTCCACGCACACACACACACACACACACACACAAATACATACATTTCAAAACTAGTAGCATATGCAGGTAATTCAACATTTCAAGCTTTTTTAAACCAGCAAAAGATAAGAGAAAGGTTTATAAAAGAACAGAAAGTATGTGCGTGTGTGTGTGTGTGTGTGTGTGTGTGCACATCGGCGGCAATGTAGGTTTTAATGTCTATATACATGTGCATTTGTGTGTGTGTGTGTGTCTGTGTGTGTGTGTGTTTGTGAGAGAGTGTGTGCGTGAGGGGGACTGCTGACAGTTTTTCCTTTGTGTTTTGCTCAAGCCTGTTTCCTGCCATTAATGTTCCCAGTGTTACTCTGCTCCTTTAAAGCACACACACCAAATTGAAAAAAGGAAAGAGACAGAAGGTCAATATGCAGAAAGAGGATGATAAAAAAAACAAAAGAGAAGAACTGGAGATCAACAAGTCATGGAGACAACATGGAGAGAGAGAAAACAACACAGTCAATATGTGCTTTAAAACTGACCAATGCATACGGCACGCATGCACACACACACACACACACACACTCACAATATTACCAAAGAAACTCTGCAGTGGAAGACACTAACAATCAATAAACACAAAGTAGGAACAGCAGGGTAGCCCTTACTGTCAAGCAGTCTTTGTGTGAGTGTGTGCGTGCGTGTGTGTGTGTGTGTGTGTGTGTGTGTGTGTGTGTGTGTGTGTGTGTGTGTGTGTGTGTGTAAGGAAGGAACAGGACTTGTGGTTCAGTGCCAACCAAGACTGCCAAAAGACAGACACACACACGCACACACACACACACAGACACACACATGCAAAAAGAGTGGGTGAGAAGGAGTCCAGAGAGGTGGTTTGATTTACTAGGCTGCCAAAGAGAGAACGAGCACAATATACGGAGAGGAAATAGATATCTTGGTTCATTTTTACACACACACATACACACACACACACACACACAGTAGCCTCAGACAAACTTATCCTTTTTTGTTAGAAGATCCATTACTTAGCTTCTCTTTGAAGACTATGTCTGTGTGTGTGTGTGTGTGTGTGTGTGTGTGTGTGTGTGTGTGTGTGTGTGTGTGTGTGTGTGTGTGTGTGTGTATGGTTGTGTGTGTGTGTGTGTGTGTGCGTGTGTGTATATTCCAGACAGGAGTCGCTGTGCACACTTTATGACCATGTATGTTACCTTGATCGTAGCAGGAGTTGTTACTTGCTCTGCATGACAAGCCAAACACCCTGTGGTGTGTGTGTGTGTGTGTGTGTGTGTGTGTGTGTGTGTGTGTGTGTGTGTGTGTGTGTGTGTGTGTGTGTCTCTGTGTGTGTGTGTGTGTGTGTGTGTGTGTGTGTGTGTGTGTGTGTGTGTGTGTGTGTGCGAACACACACTCTTACTTTCTACTTTCCATAAATTCACAAAATACCATCTAAGGTGATTTCTTTTTATGTGTGGAAAAAAGATGAACCAAAGTGTGTCATGTTTACAAGTGCAAGCCAGTTGAACCTGATGGTCCAGTTCTGAGAAAAGGTGACATTTCAGAGCAGCTGAGTGTGTGTTATCAACCATCACCATGACCTGCCTAATACTATCTATAAAGATATGGAGGGTGAAGGAGGACATTTTGTAATAGTAATAAGGAAGTATAAACAAAGCTAGATGTAGTTGCTTGTGCTTCACATACTCTTCTTATAATTTGGCACTTCAGAGAACATTAAACTGACCTTTTAATGAATTCAGACATGGTCAGATTCATCACAGAATATACTGTTTTCAATCCCCTTGTGTATAAAGGTAAATATTCTGCAGGATGGTGTAATTGGTGTAATACTTTGGGTGAGTTTGCACAGGAAGCAGACATATCACTGCTGTTAGAAAACAGTAAAAGTGGGATTTACAAGACATTTCATCTGTACTCGAACTCAACAGTCTGCACACGGTGGCTTCTTCCAGCTTCCAACTGTCACTGAGAGTAAAAAAATGCCAACAGGCACAAATCGGGAGTAAGCTGACTGCTCGCTGCTGCCTGGTGTTAGGGGTTTTATTATAAAATGAGGTGTCCAGCATTTAAACATCACACTGAGACAACAACATACTGTTCATGTAGCTTTGTGTTGGTTTGCTGCAGGCAGCTGAACTGTGGAGATCAATGGCCCAAAAGAAAGAAGCATGGTGAGATGAAGTGAGTGTTTGTTTGTTTGTTTGTGTGTGTGTCTAAGAGGAAAGGGCCAAAGGAAGTGTAGTATTCTACTCACGAGAGGAGAGGGAGCTGAGAGCTGTGTGTGTGTGTGTGTGTGATTCAGTGATTCCTCCCTTCCCTTCCAACCCCCCTTTCCTTTGCCATAATGCTGCTGACACAGATCCTGCACGAAGAGCAACACACAAACTCGCAGCATTAGCCTTAACTTTCAACAAATCACCATACAATCTCAACTCTTTCACAAAAGGTGAAACAGACGTAAAGGGAGGTATATAGATGGGGCGCGCCTTGGGCTGTGCAATTAATCAAAATTTTAATCGCAATATGGTTCCGGCAAATCACAAAAACGATCACAAAAACAGAGGAATCGAGAAAAACGATTATTTTGCACATTACAGTTTACAGGTAAACTTTTATTTCGTCTTGTGTTCTGAATTCTAAATAATTGCAACATGATTTTTTTCCACAATGGAGCAGCCCTTAGCATTTGCTTTCAAATTCAAGTCTTTCCCTTGATGAACGCAGTCACCGACCTGAAAACACAAACGCATGCACGCACACACACACACACACACACTGGATACACAGATCGGCAGCAGACAGACACACAGGTGGATTGGCAGGCCAATCAATTGATGACTTGTGTTGATTTCAGACTTCCAATCAGTCTGAGCAAACAGCCAGCAGCTCTCTGAGGATCTTCTCATTGTGATAGGTTAAGAGGATGCTGTCAGTGAACAAGGTGACCCTGTGTGATTCTCTGACCCTGTCTTGGAGCTGTGACGCCCCTCCAGTCTGTCTGTCTGCCTGTCTGGTTGTTTTTTGTCATGGACGACACAGAACAATTACACGGTTTCATCTCATCAATAACTATTAGACTAGTCTCTTTTCCCAAACGTTTATCAGATCTGTTTTAATTTTCCTTTTCAGCACTCTTTTCTTCAAGTCAACCATGTTTAATGATCATTCGGCGCCTTCTCTCTGTCCTCTCCCAATCTCCTTTACTTCACCTTGAGCTGGGGGGACAATAAAATCAATACTGATTTACAGTATGTGATTGACGATGGTCCCAGACAACAGTCAGCAAAATTGAACAGATGGGAAACAGTCCTCTAACTCACTCCAGATGTGTGAATTGTTTTAATTTATAATGCCTCTGGGACTGTTCAGGTTTGATTAAAACACACAAAAAAAGGATTCACTTTAACTTGAAATTAAATAGAACAAGGGGTAGAAAAAATGAAACTCTTCAGCTTAAGTGTACCCTCTGTTTCTAAACGCTGAAAAGTGTTCTCTATGCATTATAATTGGTTTCAACTTGCTTTCTATCAGATTGGATTTTCACGCAACAGAGGACGAGAGAGGGTGGAGATGAGGGCAGAAGGCAGGAGTGAATCCCAATGAGTTGATGATATATGCTTGAGCTGTGCACTGCAATCATTTCTTCTAAAGCCCTCCGTAAGTACACACACGAACGCGCACTCACACGCACTCTCTACTAAACCCTTCAAGACTTTAAAGAAGCTGTAGTTCACATCTTGACGCAGCACATTTCACAAGATTTTTATGAACGAAGGAGTGGGAACAAAGTAGGAAGGAGGAATGAATGAATGATGGAGAATTTCATCATTCCTGACATGCCTAACATGTTGTTGACCTCTGAGTGCTATGTGTTAAACTGTTCACAGCGGTCATATTACGCAGGTATAGATGTGTCCCGACAAGAGATGCAGAATTAGGACTGAGCCAAAAAGCCACCAAGAATACCAATCATGAAATCCTCCTGGGAATGCAACCAAGGGAATCTGCTTGCGTCGACTCTGTGTGTGTGTGTGTGGCCTTTGACATCTGACTCGGTTTGCCCTTTACTCTGACAGGCTCCAGTCACAGGAGTGCCTGTGTGGGCTGACCATTCACAAACAACGTGGGAGAGTGCATGAACAACTATGTACGTGTGCACCGCTAATGTAATTCTCCGAATCAGAGAATAATGTCGGGGCTTGATAGAGAGTGCATTATGAGTGGAAGTGCACAAGAAGCTAATGAACTTTGCTGACGAATGTGAGGAGGGAGAGAGTATTTTCTGTAGGAGGCCGATGACAGCTGATAATTCCCTCCTCTCATCCTTCTTTCATTCACTTCCTCTCCTTCACGTTTAACTCATTTTAGAAGAAAAGATAAGCAAATAAATGAAAGGAAACAGGGTAATAAGAAGAAAGAGATAACAGGAGATGGATACATTAAACAGACATGCAGCTAAAGAGAAGAATAGCAACAGAAAGCCATGCTATGTTTTAAGTCAGGGACTAACCACACAAGCTAAAGTGTTCCACCACTTCTATTATTTCTAGTATTTCTGACAGCCAAAGAGAGATATGGAAGGCAGCTTTTAAAACGTCACATATTTTCATTATGCACTCAACAGCCAGCAAAGAGCTAGGGCTTATCATCACACAAAACTGACGGAAGTGCCAAAAGCATTTCTGAAGCCTTTCTCCATTCCCATGGCACCACTCAACTCCACCGGGCTCTATCAACGACACTTAGAAGGAAGAGAGGGATGAGAGCTGGAAAAGAATGGCAAAGAAACACAGCAAGAGAGAGAGAATGGGGGATGAGAAAAAGGGAACACTGTTTCTTGTCTTTGGATAACCACTTCTTATTCCCCGGTGGGAGACAACAATGCCGCCTCAACCCAAACTCATAATCTACTGTAGTCCACATGTATTCTCACAGGCAAAGCCCCGGTTCAGACAGTTTAGTGGTTACACTCTTCCTGGCCTAATCCCACGACAGATAGGAAAGTATGCAGGCCTGCAGGGATGAGGATTTTGCACATCATGAGCCAGACCATCCCTCCAAATTATAAACTAACTATATATCTTTGACAGCAACATAAGAGCCCCATTCCAGCACATTGCCCACAAAGGCAACAGCATGTGTCATCTTGTAAAACCAGCAGGTCTCAGAGCCATGTCTGTGTTCAATTTGCTTCTTGAAAAGGTTGGCGTAGCGATGTGTGCGCATATCCAAAAACCTGTTGATATCCAAGTCTTTAATAATGTTTAGAAGTAGCTGTGTTTCTCCTTATTATCGGGTCGGCAGCCTTGCAAACTGTTGGCTGGTTTGTGTACATCAACCATAGCAACGCACTGACAATAACCTGTGGTAAAAACCCAGATTGAGACGCATATTCCGAATGCGCTGCATACATGTCCAAAGAATACCTCTAAAACCTGAATAATACCAGAATATTCCACACGTCTTAATCAGAAAATGCTATATTCGGAAAAAGGCCTTCTTCGGAATGTCCAATCGGAATATGCTTTTTACATGACTTGTATCAAATTCGGAATATTGTCATATTCGGAATAATAGTGGAATATTGGTGTGCAAGTAAACATACTCAATGTGGCTTTTGTTTAGGTCATCATCTACTTATTAAAGTGATCACAAGATGAGACTCTTGAGGCTAAAAAATGTCTCCCCATGCCTGTCCTAGCTTTTTTAGAAGATTGTTATCCCACCAGAGCTAAAATGTAAGTTCAGATTAATATCAAATACATAAACAATGTTGGTTATACAGCAGGTTTCTGTTACATCTCAAGACAAAAGGTAGAAGCAGTAGATGAGCAACCAAGAAAATTCAACTGAATTGCAGAATTCATTTAAGCTCGACGGCCACAAAAAAGTTGCACTTTTCACACTCATCATCAGAATTGGCTGCTTCCTTGTGTAAAATTCACAAGAACCAGACAAACAGAGCCTGTAGCCCCACCCACCACACCACAGCATGGAGTGGATTCAATGCGATAACTGTATTTTCCAGCCTGCTTTGATACGTCTTTGTTATATGGGACTCCCATCCACCCACACATAGTTCACCGCTAGCCAAGTGCAAATGTTGGCACAAAAACAGAAAACTACAATAGAGTAATACGTCTTCGATCACTGAGAGCTACTGGGGTGAGAAATGTTTGAATAGAGATTGTGGTAAGCTCCTGTTGACTACAAACAAAGAAAAAGTATAGTTTTTGTGAGCAGGCAAGCAAACTGCAGGTGGTACTGTAGATGGACACCGGGTGGCCTTCTGAGCGACACAAAGCTTAATATACCGGCATAGTTTCCAACTAACCAAGCTATTAAAATAAGACATAGCTCCTTTCTCAACCCTGATCCAAACAGTGGGTGCAGCGCTGGGAGCCAGGCCCTCCCTCGTGTGCCGACACCCTAATGAGTTTCATGTGAGGAGCATTAAAGCCACTGCTAGACCTGTGAAACTGACCGGAGCCGACAGAGGGGCACAACAACGTACACACATAAATGTGATGTAAAGCTAAGTGGATTTGTTTTGTATTTATGTACAGCGCCATTAATCATTATTCCCATTTATATGGAAATTATAGAAATTATATATCTTTACATTGAGGTTTTCTTTACTAAAATATCTAGATACAAATGCCCACTCTATGAATAGAGTCAAATTAAACTAAAATCCCACACTCTGTTAGTAAATTCATTATGCAGTGGGTAATTTCAGCAGTTTCACAACTTTTCCCCAAACACTAACAATTCCACATAAGCCTTATTAGCCACCCAACCATGTAATATTGCATTTTACAAGCACAACAGATGAATCATAATAGCAATGAGGCAGTGAGAAATTAACATCTTTGTGGTGCAAGACAGATGGATAATATTTACACAAACTGACTTTAAAAACAATGGTAGCCTATCTTAAAACAGGCCCTTCTTAACTCCGTATCTATGTTTGTCTCTGAGGATGATGCCAGATGAAGGCCCACATTCATCCTAAAATATGACTGAGGCTGGCAAAAATCCAGTAAGTCATAAACTGACGCGCTGAACCAGATTTGGCCTGTTGGTGGCACTAGCTGTAAGGACAGGGCAAACACCAAACATTACAAGCTTTTATGTGTGTTTAACAGAACTGCATGTAAAGGAAGTGTGCATAAGCTTCAATCAGCTGTGCAGATTGTCGCTTGGATATTACTGTACATGCAAACCAAGCTTAACACACACACATCACTTGACCAGGTGCTCATAACAACTACACTGCCTTATGCAAGAGTCTCTCTTCAGTAATCATAACACACATGCAAACACAGAAGCATGCACACACACAGACACACACACACACCCTTGTGAGGATGGCACCACTCTGCTAAAATGAAATGTTGTAGGGACTTTAATCAAATTAAGAGGCATGCACTTAGCAGGCAACCTCTGCAACAAGAAGTACAATTCATTGATGCAGTTCTCAATCTGCAATAGTCTCCCATATCTGAATGTCTCCCTCTCTGCCTATCGCTCTCATTGCTGTTTGCTGGCCCTCGTTCCAACTGTATTTGTTGTGGGGCCAGCGTGCCACAGGCCACAGTTGCGTAATGACAGAGACAGGGAGCTAACTTACAGACACTGCATTCATTCAGCAAATGAGCCCGGATCAACAGCCATGCAGTGACTGTCTAAAGTAAGAATTTAGCTGTAGATCAATCACAGATTGGAAAATACAAAAGGGTTAAAGCACAATAAGCTCTGCTGCAGAGTTCAGCTGTAGACCAAAGCCCATTAATGCAGTCAGGTGACTGGAGTACAGGCTAATGGTCAATGGACACACAGTGACGCAACCTCTAAATATTTTTCTCCTCACTGCATCTGGGTGTAAACACCATCACATGGTAGAGAGGGAAAGAAAGGACATAAATGAGGGAAAAAACCAAAGATGTATAACTGTGCAAACAAAGAGAATACATTTCAAACAAATGTAGAGATAAACTCATACAGACTGCAATCTCCAAAGGTTCACAAAATAGCTCTGTCTCGCTACTGCCCCTTAAGCTTCTTATCATTTTGTTGTGATGGATGTCTCCTCTCGTTTTATGTTTTTCATTTAAACGGTCAGTCAGTTTCCAACAGGAAAACAGGAAGGCTGGAGAGTCTGCGCTGCTGACCCCGACACAAAGGGGGAGCTTGTTAGGGAGCGGGGCTTGTCTTCTATTCACTCTGACTTATGGCCATCCCAATCTGTGTCTGGTTCTCTTTCACCCTTCAGTATTTTCAGTATGTGATACACACAGCCACTTTTCAAGAAAACTAAGGGCTGTCTGCGTCCTTTTAGAGACCCACAGTCTGAACATTTTCAAGCCCCTGCATCCACTCTACTGAAGTGTCCCTGAGCAAGATGTTGACTCACTCCCAGCTTACAGAGCCACTGATCCTGACCTCTGCCTTCTCTGGATGAGGGCAAATGAAAAGACAAATTCCCTACATGCATCAATCCCTCCAGTGGGAAGCCCATTTGACTGAACTGTCCCTTTAAGTTCGAAAGCTGCTACGTGTCTGGATGAAACCAACAGTCCAGCGTTTCTGCCCAGTCTGTGCACTTGTTGTTGGCGTTCAGCAGAACATGTCTGGCACCTGCTTGCTTCGCCAGTATCACCATTTATAAAGCCACAATAAAGGTGGAAGGCAGCCCTTTGGCAAAGCGCCCTGAGTGCGTAAAACAGCAGTGCAGTGCAAAGGTTGACAAGGGCGGACACATGCGGGGTCAACTTTGGGTTAAATTATGTTTTGCGCCAAACACAGCCACAGCTTATCACACACCTTTTTGGAGGTGTGTGATAAGTTACAGATGTTGCACCAGCCTCATGGATTATATTGTTTTGATAGCTGTTATCATCATCATAATCATCATGTGACGATGAAGCCACCTGAAACACCTTTCCATTTGCAAATAGACATTAAATACATTGACAAATGCATACTACAGCCTATGGAAGTGAAGACAGTCCTCCCAAATTAAAATCCGTTTAAAGGAATATCTCTTCAGCTTTGATCATCACAAATATTGCCCTCATGAGTTTTTGTTTTCCTCCGCCTCGGCGGTTGCACTCACCTCCCAACCCGCCCAGGGTCGCTGCCCAGGAGGCTCCGGAGAGCAGGCATAGCACCGGAAGCAGAGTCAACATCGCACCGACAGGACTCGTCGCGAATCGGATCCTGTCCTGGTCCAGGACGGAGGTGGCGGTCCGTCCGATCTGATTCCAACTCCAAAGTCCCGGACTCGCGGTTTCAGCTGTGATGCATCCTGGTCCTGGCTGCGCACGGCTTAACGAGTTCAAAAAGGCACAGAGCTCGGTCCGAGGCAATGTTAAATAACTTGTGGTTATTTCAAAATCAAAGAAATGATTCCTTAAAAATAAATAAATTATAATGCTATTTTGCTACAGGTCACTGCTTTTCATGTAAATCAGCACAAAGCGCACAGAAGTGCATGCATCCGCTCAGCGCAATGTAAGGGTTGTGTTATCTACTAAAGAAACGCCACATGCTGAGGACCAGAAGACACAGTCATGTAGTTACATTTGTGGTGTGTTCCAGTCACAAACTGTGTGTCAAAGTAATCCAAAGTGCTGTCCTCTCGTGCAGGAATAACGTCCAGTCAGTGTCCTGGGTCGTACCAAGCTTGAAGCCTCGCTCTTTCCCCGGTCTGTGCCCCGGTGTCGCCGAGCTTGTCCCGCTGGTAAAAAAAAAAATAAAACCTCCGCTGGTCTTCACTTTAAAATGACCGGAGGAAATTAAAGAAAGAAAATCAGGTTTACCTTCGTCAAGTGAAACTAAATTCCCGAGCGCGCGCTCTGTGTCGCTGGAGCTCGAGCGCTGGCACGGTGCACAGTGCTATGGAGGATAGTAGTGACCGGCTTCGAGGATGCTGCCTGCTACAACGCTCGAGCGCGGAAGCCAACCGTCTCGCGCGCCCCGCCCTCCGGAGAAGGCTGCGCGAGGGTACACAACAGGTAAGGGTGGGTGATGTCACGGCCGACAGGTGCAGCTCTGGTTTTCCTCAGAAACGCTACAACTGGTATCGAACTTCCTTTTTTTTGTGAGTTTCTTTAAAAATACGGATGAATTTGATGTGTGTAAATGACGGGCAGTGTGGTCAGGAAGCAATTACAGGTTGCACTGTGTCCACTAGAATAGGCCTGTTATCCTATGCGGAACTGTCTGCTCTGTCATACAATGAGATGAAAGCCTGTAGTGGTTATGTGAAACCTGGCACTGCCTGACTGGCACGGTCCTGAACCCTGGAGGATTCATGCAATCCTTTCTACTGAATTAACTGGGATTTGCCTATTCAAAATGGGATTTATTGGAGAGGAAAAATGCCACGTTGTAGACACATAGTTGTAGGTATTTTTTCAAAATAATGTTTTTATTCAGACATAACTCAGTTCCCAGCAGGTTACTGGATATATTGTCCGCACTATTTAGAGGAATAGTGCAATATGTAATAGAGCTAATACTGATATATTATGCAAGCAGGCATATCTGCCAATATTAGCCTTTTGCAGATATACTGTAGGCTATGTGGATAATTTATACAATGTCCCTCTCAGTACTCACAATTCTTAAAAAAAAATAATAATTTAAGAGAGCCTTATCAAAACATTTTAATTTATGTTATGAGTTGGTGTTAAAAATGCCTATTGGTTGATAGCCTAAACAATCCAGTATTGGTCAGTCAGACATAAAAATAAATATAGATATATAAAATATAGTATGACCTATTTGATTTCTGAATATGATCAGCGACTGAGTCTTATCCAATGCTTTACTCTAGGGTTCCACAAACTAAAATTGCAACTCATTCAGAAACCCTATGTGAGGGGGACAAAGGCTCAAAAAGGTCAAATCATTATTGAATATTTCTGTTTTTCATATACACAATATATTGTGATACATTATGAATGAAAAGCACAGGTGTTCAGGTTTTTGACATTATGAATCTTTTACTCATTCAACATATCATATTTAAAGAATGAACATTTGCCAAGGAATGGTCTCTCTGCTCCTTTTAACTCTGCTCCTGTGGTCTGGTTTCCTTAATCCACCTGTCAGTCTTCTGACATCATGGTGGGGCGGGGCATCTAAAGTAAAGATGATTAAACGGTAGATGTGAGGTCACAGGTTTACAGGCCTTAACCACACCAATAATCCACAGAGAGGCTGTTTTCTGCCATGTGCTTACAATTTGTCTTGACATTTACAATTAGCCTATTTGATATAAACAATAATAAACAATAAACTGCAGCATCCTTAGTTTAGAAATAGCTCACGTCTGTGTTATAACTTATATATTTATGGGTTTAGGTTGTATAGCAGCCATAACTGCAATACTGAAAACACTCTCCTTCCCGCTCAATCGGTCTTTCTCTAAGGAGAAGAGCAGGGCGGCTGGTGGTGCTGACCGGCCAATTTCACGGGGCGGGGGTGCAGACATGTACCCCGACTCCGGGACAAAGGGAGGGGTCACAGAGGAGCATGGATTAAAGGATTTGGTAGACGAAGAGGGGGAAGGAGGAGGAGGAGAGGGGTCAGAGGTAAAGGAGCCGTGATAAAGAAAAGCCAAGAAGTGAGCGGCGCCGTCTCTAATCGAGCCTGATTAGGCTCACACTGTGCGTGTCTCATCTTTACGCGGCCAGTGACTTTTGGAATGACTAAACATCTCTCAGTATCATAATGGACGTCTCTATCAGTGGCAGTTGTAGCGGCCATTGGAGATGAGGGCACTGGGGAAAACCCCACTGTGCCTTCACCCATGACTTTTGGGGGGCTAGGATATTTATCACTGTCAGAGAGGAGGTCCAGATCTGGGTCAGTTACTGTTTAGATCGACTGCACTGCATCTAGAATGAAGCCAATAAGGAGGGTGTTAATACTGATTCAAAATCTATCAAACTTCTCTGAGCTGAACTCAAAGTTTAACTGCTGCCTCCTGCTGGACAGGTGAAGCAAGAGCTAAAAACAAACAACACAATGCACTATAAAGTTGGACAGTAAAGACAAAGTAGAATGCACAGACACAGTCAGATTGATTGAAGCCTTCAAACCACTCCACACACACACACACACACACACACACACACACACACACACACACACACACACACACACACACACACTAGTTCAAGCCGAAAAACAAAATTTGTATAAATTGGGTATACAGATTGGCATAAATTAACCACAAGCACCAACCAGAGAGGCGATGGCCTTAAAGGGATTGCCACGGCTGCTTATCTGTCCCCCCACATTAATATTCAGACCGTGATGTTAGGAAGCTGCAATCCGTGACCCTGCACTGCTTCTGTTAATCTGTTTCAGTGTGCATGCCTGTCTATGCATTGTCATCAGTCTGTAAATGTGTCTTTTTGATTGTACAGCATGTGTGTGTGCATGTGTGCACATATGTTTTTACAGACACTGGGTTAAACCAGAGGTGTTTTATGTGTGTGTTTGTGCATGTGTGTCGGCTTGTGTGTGTGTGTGTGTGTGTGTGTGTGTGTGTGTTTGTGTGTGCCTAATGGTTGGCGATCCCCGGTTGAAATTGAGGGATTGTTATTACGGGTGAATATGAAGACGGAGGAAAGAGATGGAGAGTGACAGACGAGCCACCATCTCCAGCAAATGTAATTATATGGCTCAGGATCACTGAGCAGCTGCTTCTTGATCAGTATTAGGCCAGGCAAACACACACACGCGCACACACACACACACACACACACACACACATTCACAGGACATTGACCTTACCCTTGGACATCAGGGCAGACATAACAGTGACTTTGCATTTGAAAATATTGTTTTTGTGAAGTGGCATTAAATCCAGCAAATGTGTGACTGGTCTATTAACTGGATAAGTGATGCATGCAGTCACAGTTTTTAATTATGTTCTCCCACTTATTCAGTAACTGCCTGTGTAAGTGTGTGTGTGTGTGTGTGTGTGTGTGTGTGTGTGTGTGTGTGTGTGTGTGTGTGTGTGTGTGTGTGTTTGGGAGAGAGGGTTGGGTCACAAAAGGCAGAGGATGTCTGACCTGAGGAGCAGAGTGGCCACATGCACGCACTCACACACGCACACACACACACACACACACACAGAAACACTCATTTCGTTAACAGCGTTCATTTCCCTAATTAAACCCAAGACGTAGTGCACCCTGTTTTTCTCTCTCTATCTCTCTCTCCCCGCACCCTCTAACCTCTCCCACCCCCCACATGCCTGTTTCCACCTCCCCTGCTGCATCTGTGCACATTTCCCCCACCCTCCCTCTGTCTAAATGTGTCAATCAAGCTCTCAGTCTAAGGCACCACGTACAATTGTGGAGAAGAAATCCTGCATACAATGTGAGCATTTCACCCAGAATATCTGACTTAAAAAGATTACAAAGCTAACGTGGGGGTCAATCTCACCCCCGTGTGATATTCACTGCTTGGTGTTTGTACCGCAGCTGGCTGGTTGCCAACTGATTTACCCCCCATCACTTACCTCTGCTGAGGAGGAAATGGAAGAAACTGCCCAAAACCTTTTCTGCTAATCCCCCAACAATGGATTCTGCTGTTTTATTGAGGGCGGAGATGGAAGGGAGTCAGGCAGTGAGTCTGACCTGTACTGAGCCCAGGTAAGCCTGGAGATTTGGATCAACGCTCAAGTTAAAGCATTTGATTCGTTTCATTCCACCCAAATGATCCATGAATGTGAACATTTTTGTCCATACTCAAGATATACAGAAACATTAACCTGGCAATCAAATGTTAAAGATAATCATTTCACAAAGCAGATAAATCACTGAAGCCATCATATTTTACTGCATATGTGTAACCAATAAATGGATGTGACCACCTTCCCAACTTCTTTGAATAAAGCTTGATTTTTATACAGTGGATGGTTTACTAGCAGAGGGGATATAGCTCAGTGGTAGAGGGCATGCTTTGCCTGTAAGAGGTCCTGGGTTCAATACCCAGTATCTCCACTTCTTATCTCCAGAGGAATTACAGCACACATCCTGTCAGTTGCATATTACAGTAACCACATGCACTCTTTAAGGGTGCTTTAGGCATTAAGCAAAGTGACAGCTGTGCATTCCCTCCAAGTTAAATGAATTTGAAAGGTCCTTACAGCCGGGCATTCATATTTGAAAACACATTTATGTGATGGCCTTCATCAGGCTTAGTTGTCCTCAAAACTGAATGTTTTTCGTTCCTTTCCCCTTCCTCCTATTTGTCCTTGCAGGACCTTTCCTTAATCTATCAGAAAACACAGCGCGAGGTGATTATGAAAACAAAGAGAGAGGCTTTCTTTCGTTCTAGTGAAAGGATTTTAAAGAATGTAGAAAAAGACTGTAGTTATAAGCTCACTAACAACATAAAAAAACCAGCTTATCTGCCCTATTTAAATTCATGGGTAAAAATGCTCCCAGCATTGCCAAATTTCCTTAATCTGTCAACCCCTTCTTTCACGTTTTCCAATGTGACATGAACACAACATGACTGATGCTTCCAAGAAACATGGATACATGTTGAGAGGCTTCTCATGTGGCTACAGCTGCACCTGCTGAGGTGTTGCAACACAATGCTTGGCAGAGGAAACCAAGCTGTCTCGTATCATCACATACAGTACAGTATACCTTGTGTGCATGTTTTCAGTGTTAATAAAAGTGTTTAAATCAGTCAAACATTAGCACGTGTTTGCAGGCACTTCGTCCATGCAGCCATGGGGGAGAACTGTGTGTGCTATCCATCCCCGTGCTGTGAATTAAAGATGTTCAAACAATGCTCACCTATCAATTATTTACATGTCGTACACAAGCACAATCCAGACAGCAGACACACACGTGAATGCACACAAACAACTCACACATAGACACACCATATCAATTAATATATACTAAAAGGCCCGTCTAATTAAAGGGATCATTTCAGCTGTAATTAGCCGGTACGTTTGTGGTGTAGCCAGTCTTTAGTGTGAGCTGAAATGTAATAATTAGCCTCATCCCTTTAGAGAACCAAGAAGTGCTTTGTAAGATACACATTCTGCTATTCAATAATGGCTGGTCACTTGGATTGAATACCGCTAAGTCTAATCATCTGATTCCCACCCCCCCCCCCAGGGGTACATGTACACCTGAGAGTACTTCAGCTGTTGCCAGGGTGTAGGCTACGTGGAAAAAAGTGTGGAGCAGCTCGAGTCATTTTATAAAATAGAAATTACAATTGTATTTCTTTTATTCATGTCCACATATTGAGTCGGCTATAACACCTGAACACTTACTACACGACTAAGAGTGCGTAAGCAGTAAGTGAGCACAAAACAGTTCGCTAAAAATAATGGATAAACAGTTGAAATAGCTAATAAACAAAATTGATGAAAGTAACGGATAAATGGTTAGCTAATTGTTAGTAATGGATGAAAAGTTGGACATATTTACCAAAATGGTTGCCTGGTTAAAATGGCAACTTCTCTATCATGAATCATGAATAGTTAAATAATATCCAGATAAGTTCAAAATCAATTCAAGTGAGCACATGTTGCAACACGTTCTGAATGAGGTGGGGCTTTGAGGGTACAGTACGTCTGACAAAAAAAGTTGGGAACCACTGATCTAATGTATGCTGATGTGCTGAGTTCATCTGATCTCACTTTTGTATAGTGTGTGTGCACCTTCAATTTTAGTGGAGGGACTATTTCAGATGAATGTCTCTGGAGGGCAGACTTGCAGCAGAGCCATTCATCCTGTTGTGACTGTGATGAAATGTTAAATACAATTATCCAGTATCAGTCTCCTTGTGGCAAAGAAAGGTAAAATGTAATTACCCGTTGTCACTCTAACCTTATTCCTTATGTGTGGCATTCTGGTAGATGGTTTCTACAGCAGATGGTGCTATCAATTATTGAGCCTGAGCGTAGACGACGCTGCCTTCAATCAGATTAAGTAGATTATGCCAACGTCAACTCCCTTATGATCCAGACTCAGTTTCTTAGATCAGCATACAACATCAAGATGCACCGCCCCCAACACTGCCTCCATTGCCCTCTTTATGTTCTTCCTACCAGTCTTAACATCCTCTAGGTGTTTTTTGTGTTTGCGTTAATGTATGCAATTTTCAAATCTGACCTAAATACGCCACACGTTGAGCTCTCTGTACGTTATCTGACTACATGCCATGATGGAGTCACTGCCAACATACTCATCGTTCCAGCCAACCCAATGCAAATGTCCCCTTAATCCTGTTAACCCACTCTAGCTGTGTGGAGAAGCAGAGAGAGTAGGAGAGAGCCTCGAGCAAGTACGACATTGTACCCCTCCACCCCACTGAGATATAATTGAAGAAACCGGTGCTTGATACAATGTGAAGCTCCTCGGCTCACTGTGCCATTAATACATGACTAGTGTAAAAAAACAACTCTGTGATCTGCAGCGTATAAATCTGAAAAACAGGATTGCGAATGTGGGGGTGCAGAGGAAGAGGAAGCACATTGAAACACCAGCTTATACTATGTTCAAATTGAGATTTACGGCTGCTTACATAGTGGATCATCCAATCCACAGGTGCTTTACGTGCGGTCCAAAAACCAGCAGAACGAGTGACTCAGTTTGAATCAGTGTTCACTCCAAAAATAGTTTTATTCAGAAATGTTATTCTTTATTCTTTTTGTTATCTCACCATTTGCAGTACTGCACATGCATAAGGGGAAACAAAATGCGTCGTTCAGATGATGTGTGGGGTATCACTCACAAACCCATGGTAAATGTCAACCCATAATGGCTATCGAGAGTGTGTGTGTGTGTGTGTGTGTGTGTGTGTGTGTGTGTGTGTGTGTGTGTGTGTGTGTGTGTGTGTGTGTGTGTGTGTGTGCGTGCGTGCGTGCGATCTGAGGATGGAAGGTGACAAGCTGTTTACTAGATTTGTAGCGATTGGGGTCATTGTTTCTTGATGATAAAATCTGACCTCTGAAAGGATAAGACAGGTCTGTTGCGTGCAAAGCTGTTCTTGACATGTTTTGACCCTCACCCAGCTGAAAAAGAGGGGTCTTAGTAATTAAAAAGGGGCTGAGGAGGATGGATGCACTAGGGATCATTAGCAGCAGTTACTGTAGAAGGTCGACATGTTTTACAGTAAGAATAGATGTTCAGGCAGGAATGGCATTCAAGTTACATCACTACGGTAGATTTCACAGTCAATTTCTTTTGCAAAAAAAAAACCCCGCTTGTACAGCACAGTTCCCAGTGCTGGGAGATAAACTGCTGTGGGTGGCTGATAGCAGAGATTTAAACCCTTTTACACAGCTTTTGACTCTAGCTGGGGTTGCCTCTGTTTGCTTTATCACTGGGCTGCAATGTGGGCCGGGAAGATGTGGAATATTACCATTTCAGAGGCAAGAGTTGCTTTGCTAAAAAATGTCAAGGTCTTTCAGCGTAAAAAGCATTTCTTTTTTTGAGGGAAAAGAAAGCTTCGGCCGTACTGGAGTCAAAGCTGTCAAACTTTATAGAGTCCAGCTACAGTACCGAGTCTGATACCAAGACCAACTTCAATTTCTAAATTGACTTGATGTGATGTTGGAGCTGACTTGACAGGCAGAACGGGGCAGCAAGAGAAGAACCCAAACGCAAAAGAAGAAGGACTGAGGCAGTCCAATAATTTAATAACCAAAGGCAGGAAACAAAACCTCAAAATGAAGGTACCACGTTGAAACCTGAAACCAAGTTGGAACCTGAAACCTGACACAGGGAACACACAGACTAAATACACAAGGCAATGACGCTTGTAACGGCAGACAGGTGACATGAGGGCTGCTGAACAGGTGAAACACATCGGGGAATCACAAAGGGGACAAACACACGAGGCAGGAAGTCACAAGATAAGTGAAACTTAACAACGCCAAACTTTACCCACATGTTCGTTCTCTTTCAGAGTTGTACCAATTCAAATACACTCAGTTTTAACTCAGCATTTACGTGGGAATAAGCATTTTAAGCCTTGCACACTCACAGAAAAATGAACATCGCAGTCACATCACATTGGAATAATTACAGAGCAGCCAGTGTTGAAAGGGTATATGATTACTGTATGATTATATGGAAGAAACCGATTATACTGCACTATAGATCACTGATTAAATGATTCAATGTGCATTTGTGTGGCTGTCTACAGATATAATAATCTGACGTTTTGTGTCTATATGTCAGAAAGGTGTCCATTACTGTAAATATTATTTATACCTGCAGTCATTTTGTGGGGGAAACAATGTGTTTGTCTTGTTTAACATAAACATGAATATCATTAAGTGAAGTAACACAGGACCTAAGAACACTAGAGACAGAATGCACAGTGTTAAGTAGGCTCTTTATTGCTGTTGGAGTGAGTCGTCCTTGCCCTATTTACTGTAACATACAAGCTCCTTTAAATGTTTTATTTATGTGGAGACCCAACCAAAGTAGATCTGCAACATATTCTGCCAAAACATGTATTTACACAAATGAGAGATTTAGTAATAACCATGTTTTTTTTTACAGCAAAATAGGCTTTAATTATGCTCTCTACTTACTTTATCACTCATTAAAAGATTTAAAAAAACTTTGATTTGCAAAAAATACAAACCCCCTGTGGCTTATACAATGAATCGAAGGCTGTAATGTAAAGTAGCTTTTACAGTATAATAATTAGTTTACTAAAAAAAGACATTTTAACTTTAACCAACCCCAGCTCGTCACATACAGATGCTTGGTCAGGACTCCCAGCGTCAAACTATGACGCTCCACGTACCACACTTTTAAACACAAAACTACAGGCTACATTTAGGAATATATCATGGTTTGAGTTTAACTTAGTAAGTATTTTGTTACATAACTTCAGCTCAGGTTTTTAATGGGCTCAATCCCCTGCATGTCTACTTCTTATCTACCTTGGTATGGTTCAAAGAACTAATCTTTCCGAAATGTGAAATGTTCTCAACACCAAGTACACACACGGCTTTGTCTAACGGCATTCACCAACAAAAATCTGTTATAACCTTGCACTTCCTCCAAATTTAATAATTTTGAAGCATTTAAAACAATCAGTGGTAGAGCGCATGCTTTGCATGTATGAGGTCCTGGGCTCAATCCCCAGTGTCTCCACTTCTTATCTACAATGGAGAGAAACACTAATGCACAGGGTGCTTTTCACAAAATCATTCACCAATAATCCTTGCACTACCTAACAAGGGAATGCAGGAGAAAGAACCAATGTCAAAGCTGTAGTCTTGTTGTTATTCACACATAGTTGAACTCATTCATCTTCCAACCTCGCCGTTTTATTCACCGGATCCACTGAAAAACGTTGGTTTTAATGTAATGTCATTTCATTGTTGTCTTTGGTTATATCATCGGTTTTTATCTCCATCATTATCTCTCTTCTCTTTCGTCCCTGCGAGCCCTTTCCTTAATCAAACAGAAAAACAGGGGGTTGAGATTAAATAACGGAGGTAAAGAGAAGGGGCTAGCGACTGAAGGGAAGAGTTAGAAGCAGAGGGTGTGGAGTGGGGGTGAAATAAGGAGTAGAAGTAGAGAAGCGGGTAAATTGGTCGTCTGCTGGTTGTAAGGGCCATGGAAAGGGAAAATGCTGGGATGGATGAAAGATGCAATGTTAGGCTGAGAACATCAGGTCGATTAATAAAAGCCACGGTTCAATAATCATCCCATGAATATGGAGTATTACATTTAATCAGCAGGGAGAACAGGTTTGTGGAGGGAAGGAGGGAGGGATGAATCCAGCTGGGCGTCTGCTCACATGACAACAGCTCCTTCATTTGAAGCTTTTGCAACCAGGGATAGAAAGAAGAAATTCAGAGGCAATTAAAAAGAGAGAGAAGGAGTGGCAGGAGTGACAGGAGGACAGGAGGACAGGAGGGAGGAGGAAGAGAATAGCGTTTTGGGCCTCCCAAGGAGAGGAGAGGACCTAAAGTTTGCCTGATAGCTTAAACGAGATATGGTACAGTGGGGACAGCAACTAAATCATATGTTCTTTAAATACTGTATGAGATTAGAGGGTATATTATGAAACTGTAAGTCCCTAATAAGAAATAAAGAGTTGATTCCTCATGAGGAGAGGGATATGGAGCCCATGTCTCACTCTGGCTAATATCTCTCCTCCTACTGTGTGTGTGCATGAGAGGGAGAGAGCAATCTGGTGTATGGTCCAAAAGCCATTCATTCAGTCTCATTAAAAAAAACAGTAAGGGTTTTGGGACTACATTTTTAGCCAGGCTAGCTATACGTGACTCCAAAGATGTCTTATCTGTTGGTATGACCACGACTTTGATCCAAACTGAAACATCTCAAATACTATTAGATGTATTGCCATGGTATATAGTACAGATATTCGTGGTCCCCAGAGGATGAATCCTATTGACCCTTGGATGGATTGCCATGAATTTTGTTACAGACATGAATTATCCCCTCAGGATGAAAACATTGGTGATTTACACAGCCGCTAGCATGGCTGTAGACCCGTGGACGCGGTTTACACTTGTTTTTAAAATGTGTCTTAGCCGATTGGATCACAAGCGGACAGCGCTAAATACATGTACCACCAGGACGCAATTGACCACATATCTTTTGTAGTGGAATGCGGTGGTTGTTTTGGCGACATCACGCCTATACGCTCTATAACTTGTCCGAGTTGGACTAAGTGTTGTCCATCGTTTTGTCGGATAGAAGGAGATGCGTTGGATTCTGCGCTGCGTGACTGGCGAAAGTGTGGACGCAATAATTGTGCGCGGGCCCTTTGACGCTCTGACAGAAGTCACGCGAGTGGCGATGTGTCTCGTCTGTCCGCTTGTGTTCGTATCACCGAAACACATTTTACAACCAAGTGCAAACAGGGATTTTGTCCTATTGATTTTCAAATCTAATCTTTGCATGTACAATGCACAGATGCTGCAAGGAGCACTAGCAAAATACACAGTAGGCGTTAGACAGTAGACAGTTCATTCTGTGTATGTACCCTTGATTTCCTGCCAAGAAGCTTTCAGAAAATCTGTGTATTGTGGTATGTGTATGTGAACAGTTCAACAGACATTCAGCTTCTCCCCAAAATTGCCATCTGCTGAAATAACATAAATTTAAATTGGCTGGACTAATATATTTTACAGTACCAACATGTGACTGCAGTTTGTGTTCTTTAATAACTTGTTGCCTCCACATACAGTACAAGCCTTTATAGAAACCCTCCACAAACCACTATGTTGTGTCTCAGTCACCTGCTCCCACAGCGATCACAAGAACATTTATTTTTCCTTGGTTTCAAAGCTGCCTGCACTTTATTGAGTTGCTTCAGATGCTGGCAACTCCATAAAGTGCAGTCGAGTGTATGATGCTGTCTCAGAGATAAAATCTTGACAATAATGTTTGTGATACAACGGCCTCTGCTGCATTGTGATGACAGTTTATCTCCCATGAGAACGAGACAAAGAAGATTTTTTAGACAATGCCAAAACCAATCAGGCGTTTTTTTTCTTCTGAGTGTATGAACATGTAGTTTCTCGGGGGTAAATTTAACCTGGCAGACGTGGTTGCTGGTGTTACCCCCTTGGGCAAAAACTAGTGAATAGCGATCCGTTCAGAAGGGGGAAAACGTGCAAAAGAAATCACCAGTGAATGTCAAGAAATGTCACATCAATTGACTCCCTTCAATGTCTCCATCACATAGCTTGTCCTGAACTTG
Organism: Perca fluviatilis; assembly: GCF_010015445.1. Taxonomy (NCBI): domain Eukaryota; kingdom Metazoa; phylum Chordata; class Actinopteri; order Perciformes; family Percidae; genus Perca; species Perca fluviatilis. The sequence continues at coordinate 10,786,449 of NC_053125.1, forward strand.
TCTAAAGGGAAAAAAATCAATTTAGTTTTCGAGTCATACAGGTGCTTTCAGACATGCAGCTTTTACCATTATTTGATAGAAAGTGTAATGCGTAAAGAAAGCCGGTACAATGTCATTTACAGTAATATATCTTACATAATCTACAGATTTTCGAAAATATTTTCTCCCACTGTTGGGATGATGTACGGCATGATCAAATCTGATGCTGTGTGCGCTCAGACCATGTTTTAGACACACAGAGCATAGACCCATGGCAGTAAAGAGACCCTGTCTGCCCGATTAGACCACCTGGAGTCAGGTCTCTGTTTGTCGACCCGTGAAGACCTCTAACTCAGAAACCCTCTTCAAAATAAGGTGACAGAAGTTCACCTTACTGCATGTACAGTAGAGTCAATGCACATCATCAGACAGATCACAGTGTATTGAAGTGGCAATTACCTTGCTCCTGGGCTCACCCATTCAGTCTCTTTTCTCATCTATACACTCTACTGTTTTAACATTTTCTCCATGTCTTCATCCTTTCCTCCATCTCTCCTCCAAACATGGAGTCTCTCCCAAGCTTTTCCTTTGAGCTCCTTCAGCTCCCTGAAGACAGATAGACAGGGAAGCAGGCGTTGGGGGGGATGGGGGTGATGGTGGTGCTGATGGGGGGATGGAGGAGAGGGTGTGAAGAACAGCATTCCCAGAACACCCACACATGTGCACATCCACTTACATGTATATATTCACACACACACACACACACACACACACACACACACACAAAACAACAAACACAAAACAACACCACACAAAACACCAAACACACACACACACACACACACACACACACACACACACACACACACACACACTGGAGAAGCAGCTTTCTTACCACCATACCCACTGGCACACACCAACACACTGCCAGTCTTTCCACCCAAAACCCCCTCCGAGCCCCTTCTGTGGTTTAATTGGTGTAATTATATTTGCATAAGGCTGTCCTGTTTCAGCTAACACACATATATACACACACACACACACACACACACACACACACACACACACACACTGCTGACAACTTATAATAGGCAGGATAATTGAATATGGTTTTCTCAGCAGTGCCCTGAAGGGTCTCTCTGTATATTCTGCAGAGGATCAGCGCTCCATACGTTTACTTAGTCAAATTGGAGCGCATTTGCCACGAGCTCAACTGCTAATTATAGACTTCAAAGGTTAATGGACTTGAAGGGAGCGTTTGAGGTCGTCATTTATATAGATGACTGAGAGAGGTAACATCCTGTGTCCAAAAAACTGAAAGACAGGAGCTGAAACAAAAAAAAAACCCGGTAACAAAGTTATTGCTGTACCCTTTTTAAGAAAGAATCCATATTTGATTGGAAAAGAAAAGTGCTGGTGAAAAAGAGCAAAGATAATGAGAGGAAGGCTTGAAGTGGAAATCAACTTGACATTTTCCCAAGAGTAATTTCCCCCTCTAGTTATTACTAGGTTACAGCTTAATATGGGAGACTGAAAGAACAAGCGCAACATAATTACAAGCAATGCAATGCAGCTGAAGATGCTGATTAAAGCAGTTACACGAGACATTTAGTTGTTGTTTTACAGCTGCAGTGATTGGAAGAAGCCTTCAGGTGGCCTATAAAAAGAAGAGAATAATTATTCATATCATATCATACAGTAGCCTATATTTACATTGTGTGATAAAACCAGTGCCTTTGTATTACTTTAATTATCACATCAAAACAAACATCAAAGCACTTGAACCAAAGTGACTGTTCCTTCATGTTGTGTAATTGTAATATTCGTAGAGGCAGCAAAGCTCTGTGTATTTCACAAGACAAACACAATAACTTTGTGTTTGTCTCCCTCTTTCCTTCCATGTTTGTCGTCTCACGACCCCTCTGATTTATCGTACGACTTGTTGGGGTTGGGTCCCGCTGCTCTGTAGGCCCCCGCCAGGGTTAAACTGGCTCATGGCTCAAAGGCAACATTGTGTTTTCAACTCTCATAGTCTGCTGTCAGTATCCTTCCCTCTCTCTCACATACAGCATCACTGCTAGCTTGTATTACTCACACTGTACACAAGGCTGATGTATTACTTGCTCTACGTATTAGTAATATGGAGACAGTAATATGGGATTTGGAGTCGGCTGAATATTGGGCTTTTTGACAGGGTTTGGCTTCTCCCGAACCGTAGAATTTTTTTCCACCGAACCGAACCCTACGCTTGCACTGCGCACGCTACGCTGGTCAACGTAATGTAGGTGGACCGTTGAATGCAGTAGGCTGTGAGAAAGTGAAACTGGAACTCGCAAGCAGAAAAAGAGCCGCCCGGCAGCACCCCCTGCCAAAAGAAGGCGAGGCGACCCAAGCCAATCCGCGATGCCGACCTGGTCCCGGGGCGGCAAGGACCCTAAAGAACACACAACATCGCCGCCGCCAAAACACCTGCGCATGAAACATCCGAAAGAATACGAGCCGCGCATGAAGCAATCCACAGACAGCAGCCGAAACGCAGCAACCCTAGGTACGGCAAAGGGAGGACAGTCACAGCTAAAAACTGGTGTTAACCAGACAGTGCCTCTCCCGGGCTGTCAGCCGTTCTCTCGACAAATGGGCCTCCCTACAGTGGGAGCGGAGCAACTGCTGCTCTTTAGCTAACATTAGCTTTCTAATTTCACCCATCCAACATGCCTTCATCATACACTGGTTAGCAAAAATTTGACAAACAAAATTGTCACTCATCTGGCGATAGCGTGGTGCATTCCTACGATGTGAAAAGAGCGTGTGAATTCAACATTAAGTTGTTACATTTAACTATTTTAGAGGCTGTGGACGTTGTTTACTTCATTAAAGGTCCTATGACATGCTGCTTTTTGGATGCTTTTATAAAGACCTTAGTGGTCCCCTAATACTGTATCTGAAGTCTCTTTTATATAGACCTTAGTGTTCCCCTAATACTGTATCTGAAGTCTCTTTTATATAGACCTTAGTGGTCCCCTAATACTGTATCTGAAGTCTCTTTTATATAGACCTTAGTGGTCCCCTAATACTGTATCTGAAGTCTCTTTTATATAGACCTCAGTGGCCCCCTAATACTGTATCTGAAGTCTCTTTTATATAGGCCTTAGTGGTCCCCTAATACTGTATCTGAAGTCTCTTTTATATAGACCTTAGTGGTCCCCTAATACTGTATCTGAAGTCTCTTTTATATAGACCTTAGTGGTCCCCTAATACTGTATCTGAAGTCTCTTTTATATAGACCTTAGTGGCCCCCTAATACTGTATCTGAAGTCTCTTTTATATAGGCCTTAGTGGTCCCCTAATACTGTATCTGAAGTCTCTTTTATATAGACCTTAGTGGCCCCCTAATACTGTATCTGAAGTATCTTTTATATAGACCTTAGTGGTCCCCTAATACTGTATCTGAAGTCTCTTTTATATAGACCTTAGTGGTCCCCTAATACTGTATCTGAAGTCTCTTTTATATAGACCTTAGTGGTCCCCTAATACTCTATCTGAAGTCTCTTTTATATAAACCTTAGTGGTCCCCTAATACTGTATCTGAAGTCTCTTTTATATAGACCTTAGTGGTCCCCTCATACTGTATCTGAAGTCTCTTTTATATAGACCTTAGTGGTCCCCTAATACTGTATCTGAAGTATCTTTTATATAGGCCTTAGTGGTCCCCTAATACTGTATCTGAAGTATCTTTTATATAGACCTTAGTGGTCCCCTCATACTGTATCTGAAGTCTCTTTTATATAGACCTTAGTGGTCCCCTAATACTGTATCTGAAGTCTCTTTTATATAGACCTTAGTGGCCCCCTAATACTGTATCTGAAGTCTCTTTTATATAGGCCTTAGTGGTCCCCTAATACTGTATCTGAAGTCTCTTTTATATAGACCTTAGTGGCCCCTAATACTGTATCTGAAGTATCTTTTATATAGACCTTAGTGGTCCCCATAATACTGTATCTGAAGTCTCTTTTATATAGACCTTAGTGTTCCCCTAATACTGTATCTGAAGTCTCTTTTATATAGACCTTAGTGGTCCCCTAATACTGTATCTGAAGTCTCTTTTATATAGACCTTAGTGGTCCCCTAATACTGTATCTGAAGTCTCTTTTATATAGACCTCAGTGGCCCCTAATACTGTATCTGAAGTCTCTTTTATATAGGCCTTAGTGGTCCCCTAATACTGTATCTGAAGTCTCTTTTATATAGACCTTAGTGGTCCCCTAATACTGTATCTGAAGTCTCTTTTATATAGACCTTAGTGGTCCCCTAATACTGTATCTGAAGTCTCTTTTATATAGACCTTAGTGGCCCCCTAATACTGTATCTGAAGTCTCTTTTATATTAGGGCCTTAGTGGTCCCCTAATACTGTATCTGAAGTCTCTTTTATATAGACCTTAGTGGCCCCCTAATACTGTATCTGAAGTATCTTTTATATAGACCTTAGTGGTCCCCTAATACTGTATCTGAAGTCTCTTTTATATAGACCTTAGTGGTCCCCTAATACTGTATCTGAAGTCTCTTTTATATAGACCTTAGTGGTCCCCTAATACTCTATCTGAAGTCTCTTTTATATAAACCTTAGTGGTCCCCTAATACTGTATCTGAAGTCTTTTTTATATAGACCTTAGTGGTCCCCTCATACTGTATCTGAAGTCTCTTTTATATAGACCTTAGTGGTCCCCTAATACTGTATCTGAAGTATCTTTTATATAGGCCTTAGTGGTCCCCTAATACTGTATCTGAAGTATCTTTTATATAGACCTTAGTGGTCCCCTCATACTGTATCTGAAGTCTCTTTTATATAGACCTTAGTGGTCCCCTAATACTGTATCTGAAGTCTCTTTTATATAGACCTTAGTGGCCCCCTAATACTGTATCTGAAGTCTCTTTTATATAGGCCTTAGTGGTCCCCTAATACTGTATCTGAAGTCTCTTTTATATAGACCTTAGTGGCCCCCTAATACTGTATCTGAAGTATCTTTTATATAGACCTTAGTGGTCCCCTAATACTGTATCTGAAGTATCTTTTATATAGACCTTAGTGGTCCCCTAATACTGTATCTGAAGTCTCTTTTATATAGACCTTAGTGGTCCCCTAATACTGTATCTGAAGTCTCTTTTATATAGACCTTAGTGGCCCCCTAATACTGTATCTGAAGTATCTTTTATATAGACCTTAGTGGTCCCCTAATACTGGATCTGAAGTCTCTTTTATATAGACCTTAGTGGTCCCCTAATACTGTATCTGAAGTATCTTTTATATAGACCTTAGTGGTCCCCTAATACTGTATCTGAAGTATCTTTTATATAGACCTTAGTGGTCCCCTAATACTGTATCTGAAGTCTCTTTTATATAGACCTTAGTGGTCCCCTAATACTGTATCTGAAGTCTCTTTCCCGAAATTCAGCCTTGGTGCAGAATTACAGCCACTAGAGCCAGTCCCACAATGAGCTTTCCTTAGGATGTGCCATTTCATATTAATGTTAAAAAACCTCATAAAGTGAAATTTTCATGCCATGGAACCTTTAATGTGTTTACTGTGGATGAGGATGGGGAGTAGGATTCGGTATTCGGTTTTGGATTCGGCAGAATCTTTTTTATTTTTAAAGATCATTTTTTGTGGCATTTTTAGGCCTTTATTGACAGAACAGCTGAAGAAATGAAAGGGGAGAGAGAGGGGGGCATGACATGCAGCAAAGGGCCGCAGGTCTGAGTCAAACCTGGGCCCGCTGCATCGAAGAGTAAATCTCTATATATGGGCGCCCGCTGTACCAACTGAGCTATCCGGGCACACTGATTCTGCAGAATCCTAACCAGTGGATTCGGTATTTGGCCGAATCCCCAAGATCTGGATTTGGTGCATCCCTAAATATAATATAATATAATATAATATAATATAATATAATATAATATAATATAATATAATATAATGAAACACCTTTGAGATGGTGCTAACAATAATGAAATGACATCCAATCTTCTGCACCTGAAAATGATCTCTAATTGTGAGCCACCAGCGCCGGCCACAGCATAGCTTTACATAATGCACTGTTGCATTTTTTAGGCTTTTCTTTTATATTCACAGAAACCTCTTCCCTTTTCGAGCTGTGTTAACCACATCTCCCTTCCCCCTCTCTCTCTTTCTCTCTCTCTTTCATTTATGAACTCACCTCACCTACGCTATCCATCCCCCCCCTTCCCCTCCTCTTCCTCCTCCTCCTCCTCATTTTACACACACACCAAACCCCTCGCCAAAAAAATGAAATCAAAATTTTCTTCTTCTCTCTCTCTCTCTCTCTCTCTCGCTCTCTCGCTATGGATGAGGGTCTCTGGGTCTTTTGTTCATCCACCCGCTCATGTGGCCTTCTCTGGTTGCCACGGCAACCGGGTGTATACATACTGTACTGTTGCTCCAGGAAAGAAATTGAGATGGAAAAGAGAATGGGATGCAGAGGGATAAGAGAGAGAGAGAGAGAGAGAAAGAGAGAGAGAGAGAGAGAGAGAGAGAGAGAGAGAGAGAGGTTGGGAGGAAAGAGGTGGAGTCTGAATCAAGGAAGAGAGAGAGAGAGAAAGCAAAGAGGACAAAAAGAGGTAGAAATATGGAGTGATTAAGAAAAAGAGAGGAGGAAAAAGACAAAAAGGATACAGGAATACATGAATGTAGGATTGATGAAGATGCAGATATCATTTTCTGACTGCTGCAAGAGCAGTTTTTCCCAGTTCAGATCAGAATGAAATGACTCTCTAATACCATCCCCAAAACACATTTATACATGTCATTCCTATTCCATTTGCTCAGCATTTCTTCATTTTCATTTCATTCTATTTTGTTTGGCAGAAGATAAATGGATTTTTTTTATTTTTCAGATGCACAGCAACGTTGTAATCTTATCTCCTGTCCTGGAACTTCATCTTGCGTGTTTCATATCAGCGACTGATTGTAGTACACACATTTAAAGCTTACTGCGCTGCAGTAGCTGCAAAATGATCCATATCAGAGCGTCAGCAAAGCAGCTGAAATGTAAAATGTGCAGCAATGAGAATAAAAAAATGTAGAGAGAAACAAGGCGGCAACATATCCTGTCTGTCTTATCTGGAATAGCCATTCATCACACTTATATTTTTCAAAAAAGGTTTTTTAATTACACCAGAATCCAGAATTCAACTGAGTACAGTTTTTCATGGTTGTAACAAAATATATAAAGTGAAAATTCAATCCCTGTATTATTATTATGTTTTATTCTCATATTATCTCTTTTGCACTTACATCTTATTTATGATTTAAAAAAATGGGAACAGAAAACACTAAAGAGAAAAGACAAAAAGAGGAAGACATGGAATGGGTGGGGGAAATGATCTAAAAATGACGTTGAATCAGGGAGAAGAGAATCAAAGGTAAGAAAAAACCGGATTGAGACAGTGAAACATGGAGAGAGACAATAAATATCAGCGTCTTCCTCCACCCGGTTGTCGGTGTTTGCTGTATCAGAGGCCCTGTAGGAATCCAAACCCTGCAGACAAGCAGCCATCTGCCATCTTGGCTCCAGTCCACTGCTGCTCCGCAGAGTCAAGATGGCGATCAGTCATACATAAAGGAATTACATTCAAAACTCACAGACATGTTTTATAACATGTAAAGACATTCAGACGGACACAAGTCTAACTAAATGATTTGCTATACTGGCTTATGTAATGGGAAAAATAAAGTAGCTGCTGCATTTCGAGTGCAGCGTGTTAAAAGTTAGTTTATTGTGAAGATGTTGGCAACGAAGCTGTTTAAATGAATACAGAGATGGCAACCAACAGCGGCAACCATAGGAGGCTAACATGAACTCATAAATAAGTAAATACAGTCTGAACAATAGGCTATGAGATAACTGCTGCATTGAATTACCCTGCCAGAATCACGGGAAACTAAGTATGAATCTGCTACAAAAGCCTCAAATGTGAATTGCAGACACATTCAGGAAAACTAATCTTACTAGTGTCAGCAACAGTCGGTTCATTCACAAGTGAAAGCAAAATAAATAGTGTACAGCTCCTTTTAGTTGACTCAACTGTATTGGTGTGGATATAGTTTTTTTTATTTCAAAGTAGGCAGACCAGTGATAGTAGACTTCTTTCACTAAATGGGAGACATTGTAGAAAAAAACTGAAAATGAATCCCAGCTAACAGAGAGCCTCAACTTATTAGCCTCGTGAGACCGTCCTGATCTCGCGAGCTCCAGTTTTCCACTCACAGATCAGTCTAGCATCTTGAAATAGAGAAAATTTGGAGCCGTTCGCCAAACGACCAGGCCAATCAGCGTTGGTTTTGAGGCGGGTTTAGGTGGTGATAGACAGATGGTTTATCCAATCAGCTAACCAGTATTTTCAGACAGCGGTAGCCCTAATTCTGTTAGCTGGGAACCTGAAATGGTGCCTTTTATTCATAAATTCTCGTTACACAAACGGCAAATATCCTTTACCGACATGTTGCTTGCTTGCTGAGCTAACGAGCTATGCTTTGCCTGCAGCAGCAGGGGCTTGTGGTTGTATTTTCATACGCTTCGTTGATCTGATTGGTTGATTTGGCCCGTCTATCACCAACATAGGTGGTGATAGACAGATGGTTTATCCAATCAGCTAACCAGTAATTTCTCCCCTTCCCAAAAGTTCTCCAACGGTAAGTTCCCAGATGGATATGCCGAGCAAATGCGAAGCAATCCATCTGGTGGAGTCAGGTTATCAACTTATATACTAAAGTGAGAAACTAATGATATTTTGTCAGGAGATGGTGTAGCTTAGGGGCTAACAGCAGCACTATGAATTACATTACTGCTGGCATTTTAGACATGGCAGTTTCATTGAAGAACCTAAAGACTGGTAGTATGTTCTGTAGGATAAATGCTTGACCTCCTAGCTGACGACATGGGATAGGACGCAAAGAAGTGGCTGGAACTAATGCTAATATGAGATGGCTTCAGCTGCAGCCAACTCTTTCTCTAGATGAGAAAGGAGGGCACGAGGTGAGCGTTAACACTAGCTGACATTTCTTCAGTGCAAAAAGATGAATGGCCGTCCACTGACTGGGTTGTGAAAGTGGTAGCAGACTGTGTGCATGGCTGGTGACCTGCTTATAAGAAGACTGGTTGGCTGAGTAAAGAGCTGATAAAGGAATGACAAACAGAGAGAGATAGCAGAGCTCTCAGTATCATAGTGATTAATCATGCCAAATGCACAGCCATGCACACACACACACACACACACACACACACACACACACACACACACACACACACACACACACACACACACACACAACACACACATTGAGGTGTAGAAGGATCACGACACGATCTCTGATCTGAAGATAATACTGAACCATCCAGACTCATTGGCATCACTCCATCACTCCATCACACACACACACACACACACACACACACACACACACACACACACACACACACACACACACACACACACACACACACACACACACACACACACACACACACACACACACACACACACACTCTATCTCTACTGGCAGTTTTCCATTATGGTTCAACTTTGGTTAAATTTGACACACAAATTTGAGCTGCTGACCAATAGCAAGTCATCTTGACAGTGCTGACCTTTGAAGGGACAGAGAGTCCAAAATGGAGGAAGCTATCATAGCTTATTGTGTTGCACTTTTGTCTTTTCTGTATAAGGAGTATAAACTGCTCCACAAAAGAGGCAGGTTTGCAGACAGTTATGAAACAGGAGTCGGTAGTAAGAATACATCTTGTACGAACTTGTGTTGTATCTCTATTTGCATTCTTGCACTTGCTATTTTCAGTGCATTAGGGCGTTCACATTGACAAGTTTGGCAAAATGCAATGCACTATGAGCACCTGGATGCTGCATCATAACCGTCAAAAAGTTGAGTGTGGAACGCTGGACACTTTTACCCTTAATGATAATGAGCCATCTTGGGTATGTAGCAGAATGGGGGGGTGGGGGGAGGGGGCTACCAAACTACCACCTCCCATGAAACAAGGGGTGCACACAAGCAAGAAACTGCAAAAACAATGTTCATTTTTAATAAAAAGAAAACAAGCCGGCAGATATTTTGGTGGGCAACAATTGGTTAGCAATAATATTCTACACGGTTGCAATCACTGTTAAAAAGAGGCGAGAAGAAGCGGTCAAATATTGCGATTGTCATTTCCAGTCAGTGCATAACGGCTGTGTGTGATTTTGGACAGCGCTACCTTGTCGAAATTCAGGCACTATGAAAGTAAGTACATGTGCACATAGCCTGCTACATGGAAACATACGGAAGTAGCACAGCAATATTGTCCTTTTAGCAACTGAGCTAAGCTACAGTAACAAGTTTGGTAACTGACCAATAGCTAGCTTTATTTGCCCTATTTAATATCTTTTTTTGTAATAATAGCATATCATATTACAAATTGGTGTATAATGGGAAACAAAATACTAGTGTGAAGTAAAGCGAATAGACAAAACTGTGTGACTCACTAGCGTTAGTGAGGCTAGGCTAGTGACTATTAAATATTTTATACTGTTGTGACCAGGCTGACCACTTCGACACAGAGAGGGTGAACTAAGGAGTTGAGATGTAAAAGTGAAAGAGCAATGCCCCTCATAGAACCTCCAGTAGCCTAGTTTGCAAATATATGTAAAGCATGTTTATTGCCCAGACTTATTCAGCAGAACATAGAGACCTAAATGTGTCAAAAACCTTTTAATCTCCTTTCTAAGTTACATTAAGTACAGTTAATTTGAATAAGATGCTATTGATGCTGCTCGTTTGAGTTGGGGGTTCTCACTAGTGATATGATCTCCATGTATCTTTGGGCCTATCTCTCTCTTTCCCAGGTCAGAGGGATTATATGTGTCCCATGTCCAGTATCTACTGTATATAATCACAGACTACATGTGATTACACAACACATACATACATACATGTGTATCTGTTAAATCCTTACATCGTTCCACTGACATGTAGTGTCTTATGACTGAAACAGAGACTGATTAATACTTAATCACCTTAATCATTTGTGTGTGCAGTTGTGTATGAGTGTGTGTGCACTAATGCCTCAATCTGTGCAAAATCAACAATAGGGTACATGGGGTCGATCTTGGGTCAAATGCTGCATTTTGATGCTAGACATGCACGCATCAATGTAGCGTGCATAGATTATGCAAGGATATACATCACTGCACGTTATGAGAATGTTTGTGTTCATATGTGTCCATGTCTCAGCTGGTGTCACATGGGCAAACGCTGAGGGAGCAATATCCCTCAGAGGGGATTGTCACATATAATAAAGATGCTGTTAATAACGCAGTGTGCTGCCTATGTGTACTGGAGTGAGGGGTCTGTAATCTGCAGGATTAGTGCCTGTGGATTGAGATTGAGATTAAATTCAACACCAAGTAGCTCCTCCTGCAGAAAGACAGATTGATGTGTGTGTGTGTGTGTGTGTGTGTGTGTGTGTGTGTGTGTGTGTGCGGTGTGCGTGCGTGTGTGCCGTGTGCGCATGTGCGTGTGTGTGTGTGTGTGTGCATGCGAGAGAGAGAGAGAGAGAAAGAGAGTCCTGTTCTTTTATTAATGGCATGGTTCAAGTCCTAACCAGGACAAGACACTCTGATGACAGCTTCTAACATGAACACCTTGTTTTTTTTGGCCCACATTTAATAGAAAGATGATTTATCTGGGAGTGCCAGAGTTTTTGTTATCTTTCATCCTTCTCACTGCTGTGCAGCCGGTACATTGTCTAAGATTTGGAGCTGTGTGGGCCATTTTCCATTATATCTAACCAGGACTGACGCAACATGAGAAACATACTGTCTGCCCTGGGTTTGAAAAGGAGTCGTTTTAAAATTGTCTCAAGCTGAGATAAAAAAAGGTTGTTTTTCTGTAAATCTAAATGTATTTAAAAGCCTGAGTTCTGCAGCAGAGGACATTGTCCTCGAGATTAAGTAGATTTACTTTAACTGTCCAAATTTATTTATTTATTTATGGCGTATTGATACTGGCTAAAAGCAAGGGAACAAACATTGTCTACTCCAGCCAAACGCAGCGTAGCATTGTCAGTACCTTGACCTTCAAACAGAAAGAATAAGATACTTTACTTATATGATGCAACCTCACAGGGTTTTCAAGATGGGTACAACCGCAGGCTGAAGCCTCAAAGACACCCAACTCAGATAATAACCCACAGGCACATCCAGGAGTGCCTTCTGCGAGAGAGAAAAATGCCTTTTCTATATTTACTAACTCTAATAAGAAAGCTCCTTTGCCACACACATATACACACACACACACACACACACACACACCAACAGAAAAAAATGAACCATCAGCAAATAGTTTTCTACTTTAAATCAATTATCTGTTTGATGTTTGCACAAGGAAACCAAGCAGATTGAGAAATATATATGTATTCCCCCTAAGAAAATCTTTATTGTCATCAATCAAAGCTTTGCACACAAACGTGGTAAGATCAAAGTGGTGTTGGACCCTAAAGCAATGAATGAGAGCTGGTAGGTAAGTGCAAAAAGTTTATCTGAACAAAACGCGTCTCAAGTTGGAGCAGTGGTGGCAGGGAGCTGGCCGTCTGGAGATGTCCTCAGAGGGAGAGAGACACGGGAAGTGGATCGACAGCGTGGCACACTTGTAGAGCTGCGTACACAAAACACAAAACATCCACAGGTAAGTCAACGGGAATAAGCAAAGGTTAGACGCAAAAAATACCTTTACTGGCAGAAAATTTAGGAGAACAAGGACCGCAGAGGGCTACCGAACATGACGGAATTATCTGGCAGAGTATTGGCGTGAAGACCAGGCTTATATGGAGCGCGTGATGAGGTGGAGGGGAATCAGGTGTTCCTCGTCTGCTGCCTGGAGAAACCAGCCATGCCCCATTGCCACACACATGCTCTGCAGAGATGAGAGGAGAGAGAAAGAAGAAAAAAACAACAACAACAAAACCAGAACCAAAAACAGGATCATAACACAAAAAAATGTAAATGTATGTTTATGTTGCTTTCTTTTCCTTCTCTGGAGGATCCAAAATGTCATTTTTCTAGATGGAAAGAAAGTTATTCGACTTGAATTCTACCCTACTTATCTTACTTTCCAATGTTTTTCCACACACACACACACACACACATACACACACAGAGTCCCTTTATTCTTCAATTTTGACCTTTAAATACACTGTCAGTTGTTTTTATATCTTTGTTGAGACACAAACAAAACCTGAAATTGCCTGTGGGCTCCTGTTCACAAGCTCACAATCAATGCTTTCTGACATTTTGAGGGGGGGTTGTGCAAGTGTGTGTTTTGTGTGCATTTTACTGTGTGCGTGTGTGTGTGTGTGTGTGTGTGTGTGTGTGTGTGTGTGTGTGTGTGTGTGTGTGTACCACCAGATAGACAGGTGAGGTGACTTTTGCTTAACTGTGTTCTGTTCTGCTCTAACCAGCACCTGCTTACATTTATTAAGGTTCACATTTCAGACCTAATGAAACACAGTTTCACTGTCCTGTTCTGTACTGACTCCATTTTCTTCTAAGTGTCCTTAATGACATTTTTATACTATTATGTTTACCTGTAATTACCTGTCGTACTACTTCACGATTCCAGCAAATCCAATACAGTGTACGTGAATTAGTATGTGAAGTATAAATAGTGTATCAAACCATATTATAAAGCTGAAAAGCTTTTGCTTGTACACAATACAAGCACTGTCTGTACACTGCCAAAATCAATACACATCTGATCCGACTACCCCGACTAATGGAGGGCAAAGTAGCTGAAAGTATTGACAGTGTTGCATTAAATCAATATCAGCCACTCAAACTGTAGAAACACTAAAATGATAATGATTAAAAGAGAATAAAAGAATAGCTCCAACTGTGCTGTCAAACTGATCCCCACACGACCTATTGGGAAATTGAACAGGCCTTCTGAATAGCCAATACAGTTTAAAGCACTGCAGAGGTAACACAAAAACAAAATCAACAATGGGTTGCTCTGCACTTCACACGCTCATGCACAGGAGTGATTCTTTCTGTCTACTAATTTGTGTGCACGCTTGACAACCTGTTGCATCATCTCCTTGTGTTCCTCTACCGAACTGTTGGACACACTTGAGACTAATTATATACCAGCACGATTGACTGTCTGTCCGACTGCAGCGCTGTAAACGCCACTTCAATCAGCAATCAGCAATCAACGAGACCTTCATCCCTGTCGTGGTGGGTTCAGGACAGGGGCTTGTCAACACTGGCTGTGATGATGGCTGCCCAAACTGTCAGACCAATGAGGGAGACGGTGAGGATGAAGGCGCCCTCCAGATGTTACTATTTGTATCTCAGGCATCTGTTGATTTTGGCACAGATATACAAACATAAAGAAGTTGGGTACATCATCTGTGCTCAAGAGAGAGTTTTAAGTGTTTGAAATGACTGATAGTGTGTCTGCTTGCTGTGAATATACTCTACAGAGAGCAACGCATGTCATAAACTGAGCATCCATGGATTTAAAAAAATTACAATACTGGTCAAAGATTGTGTTGGTTAACCCAATTACAAAGAGTCTGGAAAGAGGACCACCTTTCAGAAAATGACATGCTTCTTTGTTTTTTACTGCACAAACCCGTCTGCTCTTTTTTGGAAAAGGTCCTCTCCTTGCCTCAGGCTGTCCTCAGAGTCTTTGCAGGTCCACCACTTAAAGGTTAGGATCTGCTCCAGGGTTGAGTTCACCAACTAGGAAGAGGTCAAAGTCCGTCTGAGCCAGTTTATGCTATGATTTGTTCACACACACACACACACACACACATATATACACACACACACAAATCTAATCTTCTCAGTGGTAATGCATGCTCTGGGCGAGATCACTTACCTGAACAATGACATTTTTCAATGTTCACATGGAAAGGAAAGTTCACTGCAGATTTTGCAGACTGTAATATGACTGTGCTTATATATGACACTTTAATAAGGGCCCGGAGTTAGGTCACTTTATATTATATTACATAATAATAAAACTGTCTAATGGAAAGTGACACCATATCTTTATGCATTATATGGCATATCACTAACATGCATCTCAAAAAGCTTAGTTTGGGCCCAGAGATTAAAAGGAAAACTGCGGTTATTACAGTTTTATTTTTGTTGCTGTGTACGTTCACAACATACAATGAGGGATTATTAGCAACATTACAGGTGCATTCCCTTTCAGTTTTACATCTAAAACAAATGGTCTAGAATTTCTACTGATCCCACCAGCTGGAAGCTGGACAAAGCAAGGTAAGCTATGCTCAGCAGCCATTGGTCTCAGCCTGCAGTATTCCAAGATCAAACACTGCCTACTGTAAGAATGCATAAAGCTACGTCAGGGCTCAAACTATATCCAAACAACATCAAACCCATAACAATTGGCTTCAAGGCATTAGAGTATTTGACACAAATAAGCACATTGCGACAAATGTCATCTGTCTAGACGGGAACAGCATCACAAAAACACAGTGACACCGCGATGCCAGTCAACTGAGACACTGATGCCTTAAAGCCCAAATGTCTCACAACAATGGGATTAAAACGGCATTAATACCCATGTTCAAAAACAACTCTCAGACCCTTATATCCTTTTCTGAAATCCTCGATTCACCCCAAAACACTTCCCAAATAATCAGCTTAAGTGAAAAGACAGGGGCTTTTTTATTATCAATATTAAAGATTCCTTTCAAGAAAATCACTATTGTAAAAGTTTGAAATTAAATGTAGATGTCGATTTTTTATTTAATTTTCTTTTTGCTTTGAGGAACCTTTAAGGGGTCTTGTTTCAACTAAACTGTCAAATTTCACAATGAGCTGTTGAAAAAATAAGTAGGACAGGCAGTTCGTCTTAAGAAAACAAAGATCCACATTAAAGTCCAAGGACGTCACATTTTACCCCACACACACACACACACACACACACCTTTAACCTGTAGACATCTCATAAACAACACACTGGTCACAAAGTAATTTAAACACTAAATTATTCTCACTACTCCAACATATGTTATCTGTCTATCACCCACTTACCCACACAGTAATGGCCCAGCCGGGGCTCAGGAAGATAGATGCTGTACTATGGGACCTGTGTGGTCACTTTAATGGATTAGCTGGCAAGACAATAGCTAACACACACACACACACCATATTGCATCTGAAATAACCTAATCCATTCTGTTAGACGACAGTGACACTAATTCTGTCCTGAGGTAACTGATTGTGTGTGTGTGTGTGTGTGTGTGTGTGTGTGTGTGTGTGTGTGTGTGTGTGTGTGTGTGTGTCTGTGTGTCCTCCAGCCACCAGCAGTGCAACCCTCTCTGACCTTAAAACACAGGTTTAATCCCTAAGGAGAGGCCCCAAGTGTCCCGATACACTCTCCAACACACACACACACACACACACACACACACACACACACACACACACAGCTGGCTTCTCATGTGACACACTCCCTATGGCGTGGGAACAAACCCTCTTGACAGCAGTCGGGAGAGTGCTAAGGATCGGAGTGTGTGTGTGTGTGTGTGTGTGCATGCGCGTGTGTGCTTGTGCCTGTGTCTAAAAGAGTGTTTGTGCATTTGTGTCCCTTCGTTGCTCAGTCACCTGAATGCGTTTGATCACGGATCACTTCTATTTGTGTGTGTGTGTGTGTGTGTGTGTGTGTGTGTGTGTTTGTCTGTTTCAAAGGGAAGCTCAGAGGACAGCCGTTAACAATGATATCACTTCAGCCTCTATAAATCTGGTTCTACCTCCCACAGGGCGAGGAGTGGTGGGAGGGAAGAGAAGAAAACAAGAGTGTCAGGAATGAAAGACAAGTGTGTTTGGCGCCTGGTGGGTGATGGAGAGAATAGGGAGAGATGAAGGGAACAAAAGAAGACACTAAAGAAGCAAGCATGTAAATCAAGGTTGGAAAGGACAGAAAGGCCAGCGATCAGAAGAGACTGTGATCTGTCCTCACTCTGAAGTGTCCCTCTTCATCATTGTCTTTCTATCTTTGAGAAAAATCACAGCTGTAATTTTGCGTTTACCTAACAAAGACCTTGAGTAGATGTGTGAAACATAATATATTTTGTTGCTTAGCTTGGGAGACCATTGGAAGGTTTCCTATTTCCTTCTTCAAAGCACTAACAACTAGTGCGGAAGTGCCTTTGAGCAAGCCGCACAGCCCTGACAGCGCAGATGCGAAAGAGTAGAGATGTGTGAATGTAAAGTCCTTGGTCATTCTCTCCTTTCTTCCCCTTTTCATCTTCGTCATTAGTTAAACACCACACAAAGCTCACCAGGAACTGAAAAAAAATGAAATGTTCTTTGGACAGACCCCCACTCTCTCATTTCTACATTTTCATCTTTTCTTTTCCCACTTTCTCTCCTCCCCACCTTTTCTTTCTCCCCCTTTCTTGCTCTCGGTCTTTCATGTACAGATCAGAGAAGCCTTAGAAAGGCTTTCCAATAAAAGCTGGCGTTACATGCCTGATTTAACAGGGCACACACACAAAGACCCCTCTATCTATCTCTTTTTTTTTTTTTTTTTTTTTTTTTTCTCTGACTTTCCTCATCACAGACCTGGATAACCCTCCCTCTCTTTTCTCTCTTCCTTTTTCAAACACTTTCTCCATACAGAAATGATGTCACTCACTCATGGACTTTCTCTTTTCCACACACACACACACACACACACACACACACACACACACACACACACACACACACACACACACACACACACACACACACACACACACACGCCTGCCTCTGCTCGTTCTCTCACAATGGGATTAGTGGTGTGATTCCTCCACTCCTTTTAAGTGCACACCACCAATCCACTTACGATAGACTCCGCTGCATACGAAATGGATTGAAGGAAGGTAAAAGGAAGACGTGAGGAACGGGAGAATAATGGGGTGAAGAAAGATGAAGAGAGGAGATGGATATGCGTTTAGGAGGAAGGAGAAAAGTGGGAGAGGTCACAGGAAAATAATTTGGGTTTGGTGTTTTTAAATTACAGGTTTTAAAAACACTTTTTAGATGACAAAGTGTAACTCCATGGGGAAAAAGGCAGGATGGTTGATGGAGGGAGGACAGCAAGAAAAAGCAAAGAAAGAGAAGAAAGAGAGCATTAAAGAGAATTGGCGGCAGACTTATAACAGGAGGTGAGGCAATCACTGCATAACTCTAACAAGCACGCACGCACGCACGCACACACACACACACACATACACGCACACACACCTGTTGCCAGGGTGACGAGAGGCAACAGAGGCCCCGCCCTCCCCCACCGTGTTCCATACAGTGATGTAACCGGCGCCGGCGGGCTCTTGGCCAATAGGACAAAGGCACTGTAGGGCGCAGCCTGTCCTTGTCTCTCTCTCTTTTTCTTTCATCAGGTGCTCTCTCGCCCGACCTCTCGTTTTCTGTCCCTCTTTTCTTTTTTTTTTGACTTATTCAACTCAGTCAGCGGGCGGCTGCAGAAGTTGAGTCTTTCACTGCTGATGAGGAGTGAAGCTGATTAGACCTGCTGGGAGAATGTTTCACGCCATGAGAGGCTAGCGCGATTGTTCAAACCCAGTAAAGGGAAGGCTATAGAGTCAGACAAGTTTATTTGTTTCATTGGTACGCTTTCCATCAGAGCATTCTTCGTTTTTTAAAGGGTTAGGGTCGGCCGTCTGGTTGGTGCGTAACTGCTTTAAAGAAAACCAAACTGTTAGATAGCAGTGGCGCTAGAGAGAAAATCAGGGGCTCACCAAAGTCATTACATACATTCTGGAGACCATGAATGTCTGTACAAAATGTCATCACAATCCATGCAGTTCAAATGTTTGTTGCGATATTTCAGTCTGGACCAAAGTGTTAGACCAGCTGACTGACCAACCGATATTGCCAATCGTAGAGTCATGGATAATAAGAGAAGCTAATGTTAGCCCATCACTGACTTCTTGACTCAAGGAAAAGTCTGCCGGCAAACACTGAAATAGGCTACTTCATTTAAACTACAATGCCAGTAATATATTTTAGCCTTCTAACATGAATAATCATACTGTGCATTACAACTAAACATGACGCAAACCATGCTATGTCGTGAAGAGTAGAGCAGGTGGACCCAAACGCAGGAGACTGCAGGAAACAGGAACTTGAAGAAATGACTCTTTATTCACATTCGTGCAGGCCAGGCAACACTGATCAGAACAATAGAACCAAGGATCCAACAAAAGCTCTATTCACACAGGACTAGTATTACCTGGGCTCCTCTAGTAATTAGTCATAATTGCAGCGGTCGTCTGTGATCTTAATCCCGTGCGAAATCTGCCATGTCAGTAATTTGTCATGTCAAAATTCCACTACATTTCGCCAAACACATTTCGTCATAAGATATTAGTCCTGCGCAAATCGGCATCTCAGTCGATTGGGGTCGTATTGGATGCGTCAGCAATTATAAATGAAAGTTTTGACATCATATCCTGGTGATAACGTCAGTAAATGCAATTAAAATACAGACTTTGCTTATCCCGTGCAAATGCGCAGCACGAAACACAGATCTAGGGGTGGGGGGTAATTTCTAAATCACATGATGATGAATACTTATTAGTAATAGCCTACTAGTCCCATGCAAATAGGGCTAAAGACTGAACTGAAAACCAGGGCCCACATTTACCAAGCTTCTCATAGTGCTATTTTAGTCTTAAGTGCTGAGAATTCATGAAATTTACTCCCACTTTCAAACTTAAGTATAAAAGCAAGTTATCAAATTTCTTAAAACTAAGAATCACTCTTACTCTCCCAGTTATTTAAGACAGCTCCAGAGGTCTCTTAAGTGGTTAGGAGTTGCCAGTAGGGGCTTGGGATGGCATTGAGTAGACAGAGACGTGCCAATCTTTCAGGAGAAGAAAAATGTTTTTGGAATGTTTGACGACGAGCAGTTATTGTTTGATTAACTGCGGCAGGCATAAAATATCATAAAATCTAGGCTATATATAGGGAGGTCAGTTAACAGCACACCGGTTTAAAATTTGTAATTAATATACTGTGGAAAACGTGTTTATTTCTTTTGTTTCCAATGTGGATAATGTATTCTCTTGAGAATTCTTTATTGTCAAATATGTGTTGAATGTAAACTCCTCTTATGAATTTCACCATTCAATGTGGTCAGAGTCCCACCTGGGCCTGCTGCGACGAGGAGTTAAGCTCTATGAATGGGCGCCCGCTCTACCAACTGAGCTATCCGGGCGCCCATACCTGAGAATATTCTTAAATAAGGACATCTATTCAGTGATTGGTCCATGCCTATGTCATCATCAAACATACGGTTTGTGGCACAGCAAAGTGTTGTGAATCATCTCTAAGACACTGAAGATATAAAGTAGTCCTACAGTGAGATGCTTGATAACTAACTTTTAAGTGCAGCTGTGAGCCAAGATTTTTTTTTACTCTTAAAGGAACACGCCGACTTATTGGGAATTTAGCTTATTCACCGTATCCCCCAGAGTTAGAGAAGTCCATACATACCCTTCTCATCTCCGTGCGTGTTGTAACTCTGTCTGACGCCTAGCTTAGCACAGATCCTGGAGGTAACCGGCACCAACTAGCCTATTGCTCCCAATAAGTGACAAAATAACGCCAACATGTTCCTGTTTACATGTTTTGATTTGTATAGTCACAGGGCGTACAAATAACAAGGTCCGGTCCAGTCCTGTCCAGTCGTGTCAACCTATATATTGAGTGTGAGGTGGCTCAATGTGAACATAATTACCGTGGAAGAGAACTGCCAGGATTCATCAACTACAAGAACATTGAGGCCATGGTCAAGAAGTGGATCAAACAGCTGGAAGAGCCTGCTGTCCTGAAAATCAAGGAAGTGACAGGCATGTCATACAGTCTTATAATGCCTCAGTGATTGCAGGCCATCAGAATATGTATGTATAGGTATTATTTGATCTTGTATTTTTCACTCTTGTCTGAATTGTACTTTTTCTTTTAGGCATTTTGAAGAAGAGCTGTTTGACTTGGCAGAGAGCAGCCTTGTTGGGTTTCCTAACCTGATCAAAACTGCCAAGGTATCATTTTCATTGCCCATTGCTACTGTATCGCATGACAGAACATGTTGATTACTTTACTAAGAAATGTGTAGGTCCTTTAGATGAAGATTGAAGCCATCACAAACGGAATCCATGCTGAGGACTCAGTTCAACATGGAGTCGATTGTTTACGCTCAGGAGGGCACATAGCTACAGCAAGAAGTTAGGGAAGCGGAAGAGGGAAGATGAAGCCTACCTTATCACAAGTCCCAGCAGCACTGTGAGCAACAATGACAGCATGGCTGCCCTGAAAGAAATGATGAAACACATTAAATCCTATTACCAAGTAAGTGTGACTCACATACTGTACATTTTTATTTTTGTGCCTAACAGCATATAAATCACACACATTTTAGACACTGTATACATGCATACAGTGTGTGTATGTGTGTGTGTGTGTGTGTGTGTGTGTGTGAGTGTATATATATATAAATACACACACACACACACACACACACACACACACACACACACACACACACACACACACACACACATGTGTGTGCCAGTCCTCACTTGTTCTGTTTTTCTACTTTGTTTTAACCTTGTTTTATTCTCAGTCTTATGACTATTTCAATCAGGAGAGACTTTATTTAAGAGTGAAGTAAGTTTAATGAACATGGTGCATGATCGGTTCATATGTTTGGCAAGTTTTTTTTTAATTCTGTTTGGCGATTAGACTCCATCGCAAGGTTAAATCATATAGAGGCCGTGGACATATAGGAATATCCCCCCGATGGAGTCTAGACACTGGTGGAGGTGGTGAGGGGATAAAGGAAGCCTGAAGATCTGGATGGATGTAATGTGCAGCGGGGCTTCTGATGATGGAGGAACCCTGGGCGCTGGGAATGATGAGAACTGGAGGTGAATAGGGTGGAGGAGGGTGTCGCATGGATTTTGCCTGAAATGACAACTGACAGCAGCAGAGAGAACAGATTTAAAGTTTGAGATTGTGGCAAAATCTGGTTGGTTTAACAAAGTAAACGCCCACATTCAGCTGTTGACAATGCAGCTGATTAGGATGGGAGAGAGAGAAATGCGAAGTATCCCGTGTCCCATTTAAAACCATAAGTCTGCTGTCACTTTTTGAAATTAACAGAGTTCTACTTGATGGATAAGAGGTAATCGTCAAATAATCAATTTACTTGTTTTTGTCAAAACAGTATCATAAAAAAGATTCTTGTTGGGTTTTTTATGTACCATCTTAAATCCTTGTAAATGTGTTTCTGTGTAAATTGAATATGCCAGGCTCAACAGCCATGTGCCAGTCCTTCCTTGTTCTAATAATGTTTTTCTACATGGCTTAACCTTGTGTTAGTCTCAGTCTTACGACTATTTGTCCTACTTTGTACCACCTGACTTTATTTCTCTGTGTTCCTGCGAATGTAATCTCATTTCTGTGTGAAGGGAGGACGACATCCAGAGTGGTGTTGTGCTTTATTGTCCTCAAGCTGGAGCCTACAAGGACTATTCACAGCAGATAAGCACCCACACACACATACACACGCATGAATGAGTAGATAAGAAACCATCATTTTAGGTGTCCCTCCATTATGCAGCCCGATGTGTGCGTGCGTGACACTGTGTGTACCAGGTCAGTGAATGGAGCCACCGGGTGAGACTGATTGCTAATTATTGCGTTGGATGTTGGCGGCATGTGGAGAGAGGATGAGATAATAGGAGGAGCAGACAGCACAGAGGGCTGTCAGAGACCAGTACTTTATATACACACACACACACACACACACACACACACACACACACACACACATTTTTCACGCCAAGTCCCCTGTTCACCACATACAATTCCAGGGCACATGCAATAGGAAGTAACACATTAATAATAGTCACTTCCCTGGTGCATTTGAGGTGATGAAAGTTAGATTCTGCTCAGTGACTTGAATTTTCAACAACGTGACTTTTTCGCGGTCCATAGTTATGTAACAGGACAGTTGGTTGTTGACCCCTTTGACAGCCCCTCGTAACACTTTCCTCGTTGCCACGCAGGGACAGGAAGTGGGTATGGCCAGAGGAGACCCCTGCTGGACCTTCTTCCCGTTTGTTGACATAAGGTGGGGTGAAGTTGAGTTAATTCTCTGTGTTTGCCTTCCTCATACCAATCCTAGCCATAACAAGGAGTGTGGGAAACCTCAAAACTGACAGCAGACCAGGGTCAAGCTGAAAGTACATCCTGTCAGGGATTAAAGGTACTGTTTTTAAATAGCCTATTTTGGCTTCCTGGTTTTGGTTTTAGCCTTTAGTGCAACTAAGAAGGTCAAAGGGACTCATTTATGTGGCTTAATATCAGTACAAGGTGTTCTCATTTCACATAAGCTGCCATGATTTGGAGGTGTGCATAATTATCCTAAGATATGCATTAATGAACAATGACAAATGAATAAAACAAAGCACGTGTTGAAGAAAAACAGCACTTTTCAGGGCTTATAATCAGAGATTGTGCATTGGATGAAATGATCCATTTAAACTCATATTTTCCGTATTCTGGAGGCAAGAGAAACCAACGTGATTAAGTAAATGATTCCACAATTACCTCTTTAGAAGATGAATCTATACTGTGACACTACAGCAATCAAGACATGAATATGTGTATCTTTTGCTGGAAAAATGTGAATGCGTCACAAATGCTGATAAAACACCTGTGAACACCTGTGAATCACATTACTGATTAGTGCTTCTTCTGGAATTTTGCAGCAAATTACATTTTGAAGCAGCTCTCTGTCTCTCCCCGACTTCATCAGGTTACGGTTGGTGAGATGTTCAACTGTGTAAGTGAGATTAGAAAGTGTTTAAAATAATCTGGGTAGAATGGATAGGAATTCTGCCAAAAATGTTTTGTTTTTTTATTTTATTTATTTTTTCACAAGGTCATGTCAAATAAACAGACATGCTCCAACACTTACAGGTCCAGGTAAATGACTGACATGCTTCCAACATGGACAGGATGCAGCCTGTCATATTGAGGAGAGGTTGATTAATGGACAGGAAAACAGGAGAGGCTGCATGTGTTTGAAGGTGCACATGTAAGTAATAATTTCATAAACTCAAATATTCTCTCACGCTCATATTCTGCCTCAAACACAAACATCATATGATCTCTTTTCATCTCATGGACAAACACAAGTATTCATAGTTCCATGCGATGAAGAAGAACACATGGTTCGTTGGAAGGTGGTTAGAACGATCTGTCTCCACTCGATAGAAAAGAAAGGCCGCAGACATGAGAACAACATCACATGGCAGGGGTAGTGATGTAGCGATGTAGTGCTGCGTCAGTATCTCAGGAAGAACAGAGTACACTGGAGATGCCATGACTCCGGGGGAAAGGGTAAACATGAATATGAAGAAAGGAAAGGAACTAAATATTGAGGAAAGTGGTATGCCTGTCTTTCTTTTATGCAAAGGAGGAAAAGTGTAACGCTGCTTGTTTGGACGGTGAAAGGAAGTGTAAAGGTGTGTTCAGGCCAAACGCAAAGCGAATTTTTCGCCTCGCTTTACTCACGCACTCGTTAACATTACGACGTTAGTGCTAACTTGGTTTCTTAGTAAAGTATAAATGATGAACTGGAATCAAGTAACACACACGTATTTCGAGAAGTTACCGTGCAGTCCCATGGTTTCGCTCACATTTTCTGTTCTGTCTCTGTACAGTACTGACGTTGAGTCGTGGAGCTCCAGGTGCACACAGACAGCGACAATAAGTTTGTCCCCCATTTGTGATTCTCTGTGACGTCTTGTGACAGATCACAGAGCAGACAGAGGAGACAGTTTGTCAGACTGAGTCTGAAAGACGCAGTTCTAATGTAGCCTGATGGTGATCATTGAAAAATGACACGATCGGGCACCCACGCACACACACTTTTCCGTCTTGTAATTAAGACAAAGTGCCCCATTAGTTCTCCATTAATGACTGGAACAACTACATGTCCAATCAAGTGATTTGGTCCGCTATTCATTTTTGGTTTCTATGGCAACAGACCTATTGAACCACTCAGCGGCTGATTAACAGTGAAGAGTGTGCACCATAATGTACTCCATTATGACGTAATCCATCCATTGTTAATCAAGAGCAAAATGAACACTCTAACATATTAATAAACGCATGCAATATATTCAATCCTCTGCACTCTATCTGTCTCTAAGTCTTACTTTATTTCAGTTCAGCTCTATTTAGTTTCCTTTATTGGCCTGAATGAGGATGGTTACAGCACATCCCACTTGTGATCAGATTTTATCTAATTCAAATTTAGACAAGCACTTATCCTAGCTCTTTAGAAATCACAGTGTGCTAGCTGGGATATTCCAAAAAGTACCTACATATTGAGGCACCTTGTACAGGTGATGACTGTCTATCTGTCTTGGTGCACCTTTGACTGAAGTAACTTGAAATGTAGTGAGGAAAAACTAGTTTGTTGCTCTCTTTTTTCAGTGCTGGAGATCAAATGTCCCCTACAAATTACATTTATATAAAACTAAATGGTTTTGCCAAATATGCTTGAGTGGAAACTCATTCGCAGCCTGGATTATTTTTAGTGGCAATATCTTTTCTGGGCTATGCTTAAAAGTACCCTGTGCTCGATGGTGTTTTAAGCCCCCAACTGTTGACTTCAAGGCAGTGCTGTGACCGTTGACTTCAAGGTACCTAACCCTAACCCTAATCCTTGCCTAACCCTAGTTCTCTTAATACATCCATGAGTGCCTTCCATGCAGTGCTGCCTGGAAGACGACGTTGGGGGCTTAAAACACCAACCACCGGACCCTGCAAAGGTCCTGAGGAAGTGGTTGGGGTGGATGCTTTGCATACGGGAAAAGGACCTCGACATGGGAGACAGGAGTTTTGTGGGCATGTTTACGCAATAACAGCACTATGGCTAAGGTTGTCAAAAGATGATAGTATAGTAAAAATGTCATGTCTCACGCTTTCATTCACTTTTTTCTTCTTCTTTCGCTAGTATTTACTCTAGACCACAATCTTTCCAAACTTGTGAGTGCCTAAATATGAGCATTACAATACTTTAATTGATTTAAGAAGATATTGTATTGCAAGAGCAGATATTGTATGGAAAACAAATAAATAAGTTGTCATTTGACATTTTTGAAAATACATTCGGTACAAACATTTTCTGACTTGACAGATGCATTTATTATAAAACATTTCCTTATTGTGTTGAATGTAATTCAAAGAGATATTGAGGAGTCACTGTTCAGGCAACAGAGAGTGATCAGAAATATGGTATAGTGATATGATAACACTGTAACCTAAATATGATCAAAGATAAGACTTATAATCAGGACAGAACATTAGTGTTTCTGTAGTTGGACTTAACGTCAGATACAAAAAAACGCTGCCAAGAGGAAAAAACCATTTCAAAACAATAAAATGACCTACAAAATAAGTTAGGGAAAGTACTACCGAAACACCAAGCTGGTCCTTCTACACAAACTACTGTGAGTGATGAGAGCAGTCTGACGAATGGAAGACTAAATCAGTAGAGTGGCTCCTTATCTCTCCACACTCACTCTCCATATTTCAGTCCTAGCAGCGGTATTAAAACTGGCCAATTCGCATCAGTACCAAAGAGACTAAGGCATTCAGCTCTATCTATTTTGAGATGGCTAAGCGCCTCGCCTACTTTTTTTCTTTGAATTGAGCAGTTTTTAGCCCAAAGCAATTAGGCAAACTCACTAGCCCTGTCAGCGAATGCATTGAATGCAATCCTGCATTGAGAAATGAATCACTGGGCAGATTTTCTACCTTCCTGTCTCCATACAACACAACGTTTTCTTCTTCTTTTTTAATTCATTTCCCCCCTTTCCTCTTTTGAGGAAATTGACAGAAAGAGTGATTAACTGCTAAAATCCGCCTGTTGGCCCCCTCACTCACACGCACACAAACACACACACACACACACACACACAGGCACAGACACAGACACACACACGCACACAAACACACATACACACACACACACACACACACAGAAAAACTCAAATTCATCATTCATGTTTCATGTGAATAGTGCCGTTTGGAGAGCCCCATTTCCATGACAACAGGTCTGAGGATTAGGGTGAAGAACTGTCATTCCAGAGCAATTGTCAGCACCTTGATTCAGAAGAGCACTTGAGAGTGAAGGGAAGGAGCAGAGGACGGGGGTGGAAAGAAAGAAATTTGGGTCGGTTGAAAGGATCAAGGGACAAATGGAGGAATGGGTAATGATCCCACTGAAGATCACTTTACCCCCACATCCTTACTCATTCTAAGTCACTAAGGATAACAAAGATAAAAGAGAAAGATGGGGGGGGGAGGGGGGGGAGATCAGTGAGGAGCTGATGGTTTTAACCATGTCACAATTCATTTTAATTGACATATTCCTCCGTATTAGCATGTGTATTGATTTATGCAGTACTGAAAGCATAAGGGAATACACACAACCCATAAATTACAGTTCAGTCAGAAATGAAAATGAAAAACAATTGAAATGTTTATTATAACAGCACAATATTTGTGTTTGGTGGCCAGACTCCGACCGCATCACTCCCGCAGATTGGTTTCCATGAGATATTGGGGAGTGATGATAAAGTAGCTTCCCCCCCTGGCCGGAGCATCATCCTAGTGTTCTGTCTTACAGCATACTGTAATACTTCACCGGTAATAAGACCGAAATAATATTATTAAAATAAAGAAATGAATACCATGATAACATCTAAATAAATGTAGATAGATGTAGCGTTTTAGTTTTAAAAATATCAAAGAACAACAAAGCAATCCATCTTCCTTGGCAGTAAACCCGAAATAATAACATTAAAAGAAATACATATAAACCATGATAAGATCTGGTGAATAAATGTTGATTAAAACGTGCTGACCATCACGAAAAAAACGAGATAAACTTAATTTAAAATTAATTAAATTAAGTGAACGTTTCACAAACTGCCGTGAGACTGTGTTGAACATACATAAACCTGGAGGCAGGTGAAAGGAGCTCCGTGACATTTTAAATTCTATTTTATTTCTTCACTTCACCTAATCTTTCCATGACAGAAGGATCGCCTCCCACAAATTTCATATTCACTTTTCAAACTGCAGCTAGGAAGCAAAATTATCTTGTGTGAGCATGTTGCATGTGGTTTCCACTATGGCAGCTTGTCAGTCTTCCTTTTCTCTAAAGTTTATATAACAAGCTTTATGCATTTTGAAACCTCTGCGCCAAAAGTATTCATTTTATTTTTACATATTCACGAGAACCTGAAATGTACCTGATACCTATACCGCTGCTTGGAAGTCTTACATTACACACAAATCTTCAATAAGCCTGCAAATCCAATAGACAAGGCAGTTGTCATTCAGCACTGTCTCCTCTGTGAGGATCGGCTTGGAACAATGTTTGCACGGGTGGATACAGCCTCCCTCCAATTAGCTGTAATTTCTGAAGTTAGCAGCCATTCATGTTCATCTCAAAACATCTGCTGTTTTTCAAATGGATCTGATGAACACAAAAAAAAAAAAATCCCCATCTATTGGCAACACAGGAACTAATGAAAACACTTGAGATTTTACAATGCATGGGCAATATATCAGTTCATTGCCCTGGAGTCACAAAACCTAAACTGCTCAAGGGATACACTGGTATTATTCATTAGTGGGCAGAATTTAAGATGCAGAGTTTATGAGCTGATCCGGTGCCTTGGCGGTGTTACTAAGTGTTATGCAAAAACATGCACACACACACACACACACACACACACACAACATGAATCTTTAAATTATGATCAACAGGAAAACCAAAGATTCATGAATATGTTAACAAAGGCCCCGTGCAGGACTATTATGACAGTGACCTGATCATTATACAGCCATGGGGAAGACAGTGAGCTGATGGAAACACAGATACATATATATATATATATATATATATATATATATATAGGGAGAGAGAGAGAGAGAGAGAGAGAGAGTGATGACATTGTTGTTACCATGATGTACTCAGCACCGGTGCCAAGCCTTCACCTCATACACTCATGAGTGAGACATGGCATTGTCTCATGGACATGCAATGCACCTCGAAACTGCCCTACAAAATGTAGTAACAACAGGGATATCTACAGCACTTCTGCTGTAGCTTTTGTCCCTTTAAAAGGAAATGAAGAAAACAAATCCACAGTGTTAGAAGTCATTAACATGTCAGAGCACTACAGCTGGTACAATCTATCGTCTATGTCGCCGCTTGGCCCTTTCCTGAATGTGGGATAGAGAGTCTTGGGAACAAAGAGCAACAACAGAGAGGCTTGTTGGAGAGTCACGTGATACATCGGCAGATCCGATGAGACCATGCTATAACTGTTACTGTACAGGGCTATAGTGTCTATGCTGTCCCTCAGCAGAGATAAGCAGGAAGGGCTTCCTGACATCTCAACATCACACATACTGTACAGCATGGCAAGAGGACAAAGAAGACCAATGTCCACTATTGTCTACATCAACAACATAAGAGTCTGCCTTGTTTGGGCCCATTTCACCACATGCTGAAAGTTGGTATCCTGAGTTAAAAACAGGTTTTTCTACGTAGACCAAGCAGACAGTTGACTATACATGAACATCTTGAGGGCCAATAGAGAGATTTAATATCTTTTCAAGACCCAAATGTTGACCCAAGGCCCTTTTTTGAACAGATACTTCAGACTTGCATTTAAGTAATGTCTGACCATTCAACCCTGTCTCCTAAAAATGACGTTCCCATAAAACAAAATTGCATTGTCAATGACGTTTCGAGGTAAACGCATTTCGTCCTGGATTATGTTTGTCTTAGACATATCACAAATGTAATTCTTGTTAAAGTCCTCGTTGGGAGAAGGGCCAAGTGGATGGATATGTTAAACAAACACATGACTTTCACCCTGGAGACCGCTGTTCAACGTTGACTTGTTTACGTAACATGCCATTGCTGTCGGGCAGAAACCTCACATCTCCAAATTAATTTTTTTCTACATAAATGAGTGCTATTGGCTATTGACGAGGCGATTTCAACTGACTTGGTCTAAGGTAAATAGCTTAATACAATGTTTTTAAATTCGCCCTTTTTATTTATTTCCTGAAAAACAACAGTTTTGGACAAGGTACTCACCCAACAGAATACTTAAGCTATGTCACTTACATAATGTACTTAACATACCTAACTATAAAATTACGTTTAAGAAAAAGTCCTTATTTTGACTCAAACCATAATACCTGACCAATAGTTTTGTCGTCAAAACCTAACTTTTGTTTCAATTCACAACGTTAACCATGTATTACATTACGTTTCCCTCGAAATGCAATGGAGAATGCAGTTTTGTTGTATGGGAACGTAATTTTTTAGGAGACAGGGTTAGACCATTATCTTTTAAGTTTGATGTTTGCCACCAACCAAATATCATTGTCAATACTGATGTAAGTCACTGTATGTCCAGTTCATGTAGATGTACTATTGTGCTGAATGAGTGGGACTGGGGGCTGAAGTAATTGCATGGGATCTTCGAACTGTCCCATTTGTTAGTGATTCAACATACAGGGAATACAGTAAGCTTAGAATACTCCATATCACCAGTCTGGTTGTATAATGGTGCTATAACAAGTCTTAAGGATATAATAAACTAATTAATGAGCTGATGTGACATACAGGACCTGTCCTGACCACAATACCATCATCTAGCTCACAGCATCAGCCCTGGAGATGTTGACGTTCAGTCCGAGATGAGTCATCCATGTTCACGAGGAACACTCTCTGGAGTTTTGCATCACTCTTGTTCATGTGGTACATTAGGAACACTGACTTATTGATGAGGCTGCAGTCACAAGATCATCAGGAGCTTCTGGTGTTTGGTAGACAATCTGTTCCCTCTGCTATTTTCTAACGCGGCTGATCCAAAGCCCCTTGGAATGAACTCACAGCTGAGATGAAACACCAGCTAAGCTAAGGTGACACTGGAGACAGACCTTTTGAGGGTGTTGTGGTGATGTGGTGCAGGCTGGAGGGGAAGCTGCCTGCTGCCAAGTATCAGTTTCAAATGTTGATCAAATATAAGGGAGTGGCATCAACCTTTACATCCCCCTCCTTCTCTAAAATGCTAAAACTCTCCATCCATCATCTCATTAGAGAGGAAAGTGTCCCTAGGCTTTCAATAACAAATTAGATTGCCAATTGATATGTAATGGCTGATTACATTTAGCGGTACTTGAATAGTATCAGTTACACACTGAATAAGCCAGGCGCATGGCTACAGAATTAATTTCTCTTACAGATGTCTTTCACCAGCCAAAATACATTGTATGAAAGAAAGAATATGCAATAAAGGGATACAAATTCAGCACCAGTAGATACATAGCAACATTTGAATTAATGTATTAGCAGTCAATATTAGAACTTGAAGTTGTGTTTCCAGTCAGCTGATGAATGTTGAGTCCACAATACGCAAACAGGTTTGGCTTTGTGCTCTGACCTACATAGCCTTACTTTACGTGTACACAGGAACATACACAACACAACACACACACACACACACACACACTTAGCTACCTAAAAAGCTTTCCAATGAAGTCATTTTCCCACCCAGATTAGTACAAACTCTTAAAGTATTAATGCTTACCATTGCTAAGCTAAACTTCCTTAAGCCACAATTCCTATAATACCCATCATTACACTGTGACCCAAACAGATCCTCTAACAAGATATGATTGGCTCTGAAATGGGTCTCATGGGGATAAAAGAACAGCGTGGCTTGTCCCTATTTGTACTTCTGAGCCCCAGTGGATTTAAAATTGGTGTCTACTTCATTTTTCAGGACACACACCTCCAAAAAGGTTCAAACTAAAACTTCAGCTGCCCTGAGGGTTCACAGCTGGAAAGAGAGAAAAATGTTATTTCATGATGTAATTTTCTATGAAGACAGCAATGATGGTCTCTGATTAAATTGTTCGTAAAGTGATTCTCCTCAGTAGCGATAATATATAATTTAAGTACTCAAATACAGTATGTGCCCTTCAATGTAAGAATTTCAAACAAGGCATTCCAGTTCAGGTAGAAGAGAGAATTACTATAGACAGAACCTTTTCTCCTAGGTAAATGCCTTCAGGGGTTTTTTAGAATATCTACACTTTGTTTTACAGGTAACACATAGCTACTCTGGAGTGGCAGAACACAGCTCCCTGCTGTGCATTTCTGTCAGATGTCTTCATATTCTCAGTCATCACAGCTGCTGTACCTGCTCTACGACATGATTTAAAATTGTGAACACTTCCCTCTCCTGTCTTACTTTGTCCATAAGGAATAAAATCTAGTTTCAATATAACAATCTCTGAACCCAAACTGCGAGACTGTATTACCACTGTCTACAGAACCAAGCAAGCACATACCTGCAGTAAAGAGGGATGCATGAGAGGTGTGCTGTGCTAATTCTGTGAACGAGCAATTTTCACAATTCATGTTTCCTTCTAAACAGATTGTTACAAAAAGCACAAGATTGTGCAGTCTAGCTAATGTGCTGAAACAAGCCTTTTGGTTTTACACTGAGTGAATGTGGGTATTATTTTCTATATAACTCTGGTTTTCTTGTTAAAGGAATAGGAACATTATGGGAAATGCTCTATTTACATACTATATCTGCCTTTTTGCCAAGACTTAGAGGAGAAGGAGAAGGCAGCACGGTGGCTCAGTGGTTAGCTCTTCTGCCTCACAGCAAGAAGGTTCTGGTCCAAGGTTCGAGTCCAGGTTGTTCCAATCCTTTCTGTGTGAAGTTTGCGTGTTCTCCCCGTGTTTGTGTGGGTTTCCTCTGGGTGCTCTGGTTTCTTCCCACCATAAAGACATGCATACTAGGACTGCAGTTGAAAATTAGCCGACTGGCTAACACTGGCGCATTTACAGAAATGTTAATTAATGTGTATTGTCCTAATCAAATAAACTTACTTACAAGTTAGAGGATTAATGCCATGCTCATGTCTGTACTGTAAATATGAAGCTAATGCCAGCAGCCGATTAGCTTAGCTTAGCACAAAGACTGGAAACAGGGGGAAACAGCTAGCTTGGCCCTGTCATATATTTCCTGTTTATTTACTACTAAAATACATCATTTTACACACTTTTTTTGTACGGATTAAACAGAAAATGTTGAACTACCGCATTAAGATATATTGCTTGTAAATAAATACAGGCATGTATTTAGGGATGGGGATTAATTAGCAAATGACCCAAAAAAATGATGTGAGTGGAGAACAAAAACATATGTTTTGAGATAACATAGTATTGAGATTGGACCCAGCTCCACTGTCAGCTTATTAAAAACAGTTGTGAAACCAAGTTGCTGTCTGCTATCTGCTTCCATCTGATCCTCTTTAACTAAAACTGCGAGGATGTACTCAGGGAATTTTCTAATTTCATGCTCCTGTTCCCATTTTAGGGAATTAAACGAAAATTTCTCAAGGCAGCAAACAACTTAACACAATCGACTTAACATTCATTTAACCTCAATCACACAGTGAATAAAACTTAGTCCAAAAGTAAAGAAGAACCACGCTGGAATGAAAAAAAGCAACTAGTGTGCAGAATAAGTACTGAAACTACTGGCAAACTTTCCCCCAATCCCCCTGAGTAAATCAAAAAGGCATAGCGGATTAGAACACTGTCTCAAAGCTCCTATTGACCTAGAAGTATGTGCGTTCATCACCACTAAATAAGGAAGCATGTGTGTATTTTATTGTGTGTGTGTGTGTGTGTGTGTGTGTGTGTGTGTGTGTGTGTGTGTGTGTGTGTGTTTTTAAGTATGTGTCTGTGCATAAGAGTGATTAAGCTCCAATCATATCGGTGCCCCTAATCCCTTTACATGGGCCTTCATTTTTGAGACTGAAAGCTCAACATCCGTCTCAGTGGAAGATCCTCATAGTGAAATCTATGCATTCCACTGTTAATCTTATGCACGGAATATACATTACAGATCAAATTAGAGCGTCAAGCACTGACAGGCAGGTGGGATGTAGAGGAGGAGGAGTGAGTGAATGAAAGAAAGATAGAAGAAACACTGTGAGAGGGAGCAGCCTCTGCCCAAATAGCAACATTACTGCTTGATCATCTGGTGTGACACACACACACACACACACACACACACACACACACTGCTTTCAAGTCAGGACTTCCACTGGGCACAAATTCATCTGGAAATGATTTCGCCAGGTGCCGAGAGTTGGTAGAAGTTATTTTTTTCTTTCTCACACACACACACACACACACACACACACACACACACACACACACACACACCTCAACTTATCTCCAATAAGCAGATGTGCATGTTCCATATCTCTTCATGTTAATCTCATGCACTCTGACAAAGTGAAATGTTGTGCGTGGGTTTGTAAGTGAGAGAGAGAGTCAGAGAGAGAATGAAAGAGAGAGTCAGAGAGAGAAAGAGTCAGAGAGAGCATGAAAGAGAGAGTCAGAGAGAGAAAGAGTCAGAGAGAGCACGAAAGAGAGGGTCAGAGAGAGAAGGAGAGAACAAGTCAGAGAGAGAGGGAGAGGAAGAGTCAGAGAGCGAGAGAGAGACCTACCCAACAACCCAGCATTCACCAAAGCCTCTTACACAGACCACAGCACTTCAAAATTCCTTCACACACACACACACACACACACACACACACACACACACACACACACACACACACACACACACACACACACACACACACACACACACACACACACACACACATTCATCAAAAATCATAGATTGTATTTTCCCCATCTCCAATACCTCTCACATTTTGATTGTACCTCCATGGCTTGAAAGGTCTCACACACAAACACACACACACACACACGCACGCGCCACACACACACACACACACACACACGCACACACCCACACACACACACACACACACACACACACACACACACACACACACACACACACACACACGCCTGCACTGACTGCCAGAAAGCACTTGAACCGAGCGGACCAACTATAAGGAACACATTTCCATAATCACTATTCCATTCTGTGCCTGGGCTCTGCACTTGGTCTCTCATTTATATTTCCCTCTATTCATCTAAAAATGATAATTCTAAAATAAACACAAGGAAGGAGGACAGGACAAGATGCAAAAGTTTTGAAATTAACTTTTAAAAAGAAGTGTTTTTCCCTTTCTAACATAAAGAGAGATGCAGGATACTTGTGGTGGGTGTTTGTTTTATGTGCTTGTTTATGTCTTTGCAGATGTAGCAGATGCTCAAGACCTCCTTATGTATACTACAACAGCTTAAGAAATATAGCTTTTTGTGATCCTGAATGATTATTATTGTTATTATACATATTTATTATCCAATGATATCCTCAATCAATAGATTTGGCAGCTTTGCTTGAAATATAACTTAAATGGTTTCAAGTTATATCAATTAACTAAATGATTAATCGTTTCAGTTATTCAATAACAACAATAGCAAATGACATACTTTACCTTCAGCCTAATGCAACAACAGTTCAGGCCTTTGGACATACCTCTACAAATTACCACACAACTTTTTTTATTCAGTAGTAATTTATCAAAGTAAACTGGAAATTGTTTGATAATGTGTTTACCTTTTTTTATACAGTCTATGGTGTTTAGAGAGTAATTTTTACATAGTAACATTTATTTTGTATTGAGTGATAAATCTTACCAATATACAATCTTTGGCTTTATGCGCCACTGCCATTGGCCACTGCGCAGTAAGCAAGCTCGTGACTATTTATTCACAGCTAGTTAGCCCACTGTTAGCGTGCTAGCTAGGAAACTGTTAAGTTAGCTATTTATCTCACTAGTAAGCAGTTAACGTAACGTTTTTTATTTGTTACTGCGTTTATAAAACTATTCCAGAAGCCAGCTAAGGAGGAGAAACTTAACCTAGCTAAGGTAATGTTAACGTTCAAAGTTAGCTAACGTTAGCTGTTAGCTAATGTTTGCTAAACTCAGCTAACATCTGATGATGGGGATCTAGCTAATCTAGTCGGACTGTATGTAATATTTAGCTTTTATAGAGTTAGAAGTATTTCCTGCCACTAGTCAGAATAATTCAATTCTGAAAGGTCCTTGTCCGCTTTATAGAGTTACCTCTTTCATTGTTTACTGCTCTGCTTGTTTTCATCCATTTGATTCCATCTACATTGTCAGTACACTTGGTCAATTTTTATTGACCTTCATTTTGATGCTTATACATTTGTCAAACATGATCCATTAAACACACACACACACACACACACACACACACACACACACACACACACACACACACACACACACACACACACACACACACACACACACACACACACACACGTGCTTTACTGTACAGTGTTGTGTAGTACAAGGACATTTAGAAAAAAAAAATCCCATTGCCCATGTGTTAGAAATTCAGCTGAACAAACACAACAAACAAACACAAAAAGTTATATTATTTAGGTATCGACTGAATCTGATTGGGGTTATTTATGTCAGAGTGGTCCAAGAGATGATGCAAGATCAAAGGTGTGAGGGTGAAAGATGTGTGATCTGGAGGGGGGGGGAGTGAGGACAGAATTTAGGTTTAGAAAAGGAAAAGTCAGAGAAAGATAAGAAAGGCAGAGGATCAAACGGCACACATACTTTCACACAATATGCCCTTTATTACCAGTAAATAGCCCTTCTCTGTGAAGATCATAACAGAGCAGGGTTTTAGGACAGTGGATTTAAGAGCTTGAATGATAAAGAGCGTTCAGAGCTCAGCTTTTGAACGGAAGGGATTAGTTCTGTCGATGGCTTTTGATCTGAAGAGCAGTCCAAGCCTTCAGGTGTTTTCCATAAGACATGTTACTTCCGCCTATATTTTGAGTTTAAAGTAAATCATGCTGTTAGTGCCTCAGTCTTAACTACTACTGTTATTTTCATTATCGATTAATCTGCTGATTATTTACTAGGATAATTGCTTCATTGTTTGGTCTATAAAATGTCAGAAAATCGTGAAACATGTTTATCCCAGTTCCTCACAGTCCAACGTGATGTCTTTAGATGTCTTGTTTTGTCAGTTTATTATGATATAAAACAGAGAAAAGCAGGAAATCTCCATAAATTGAGAAGTTGAAAACAGCATTTTCTTACAATTCTAATTTTAATCAATTATCAAAATAGTTGGTGTTTATTATTCTGTCGATCGACTAATCGATTAGTAGACTAATTAGTAGACTAATCGATTAGTAGACTAATCGATGCAGCTGTACTTCAACCAACAGTGATTTAAAAAAATATTTTAAAAAACAGCAAATTCTCATTAAAGAAAGAACAGTCAGTGAATGTTTGATTTTTCTGGTTAAAAAGTGAACCAAAGTATTAATTTATGAAATGCTTTATTCTGTCGATCGACTAATTGCTTGTTATCTGTATCAGAATCAGAATCAGAAATACTTTAATAATCCCAGGGGGAAATTATTTTCCACTCCACTTCCACTTGTATACCACTCCAGGTATACAAACAACAATAAAAACAACATATATTATCAAGACTTAAAACATGTATAATAAAAACAAATATACAGTAATAATATATAAAATATGAAATGTACAGCGTTAATGTGCAAATAGTGCAATAAAAAGAGAAATGATTGTCTATGTTGAGATGATTTTAGTGCAATAAACAAAGAGAAGTGATTGTCTATGTTTGAGATGAGATGATTACAGAGAGGGGGTGTGTGACTCACTGATATTCACTGGTCTGCTTATATCAATTGGTTCTCAACGTAACTTGTGAAATGACAAAAGCCCCCAAAACCTGTACGCCTGTGGAAATTGTAGAGTAATATGTTGCCTTATTATCCTATGTCTCCTCTCACTCTGTGGAAATTGAAATGACTAAGTGTACTGATGTGTGTCAGAACAGGGCGTCATTGATGTTGCTCAATAAGTAATGATGATGCTGGTGATCAGACACAAAAAGACAGATTCACACACAGACATCCATTCCATAATGACAGGCAGATGACGTGATTGACTCTTTGAAACGTTAGGGGTTTTCCTCCCTCCGTCCCTCTGGCCACGTCCTCCACTCATGACTGACTCTTGCCTTTTGACAGCCACACAGATGGGCCCTTTCCATCTGATGATACTTGTGAAGCTTTAAAAAGGGAATTTTTTTTTTGAGAACTAAATTTAGATTTGTGTGAAATTATGTTTATTCACTGAGCTACTGATGTGACTATTATTTAGCGCTGCTAGTTGCAGCCCAGTGCTCTGTATATGCTCCATTCTGTCCATTTTGTGTTACTTTCTGTTGCTGTGATGATCTATTCTGCCCACAGGAATCATTAGACTTTCTATTTTTGTTGTACTCTAATCATTGCATCATCACAGTGTGAGACGTTTCACAGCACTACTACCAGTGTTCATCATTCAGCTGCAATGTCCTTAAGAGTTCAGATGGTTGTTAATTATGAACAACAAGTTAACAATCTTCATTCATTCACCACAAAGTGAGGACCTTCTGTACATAATTAGGGAACATGACCACTTGAGGGAGAATTTGCAACCCGGGATGGCAAATTGTGTTGTCTGCTTTGCATATGCCTTATGGCATAGTTCCACCAGAACTTTCTGGCCTCCAAACGGATTCTCAGTCTAATGTTGAGCCATTAAACTGCTGCCTTTCAGTCATAATTGCACAAAACCTACTTAAGTAGTCACTTCTTCACATTAGAATCTTCAGAAGTCAGGAAAAGCCCCTAAGTTATGTGAAAACAGAACCATTTATAACCTAGATTCTTCATAATTATCCATGTTCATCATAGCCTGTTTATTCATGTTCTATTTACAGTGGTGCTTACTGCCCATGATTATGACTACAGCTGATTATCATTACAGGGCAATGGTTTGTTAGGATGTCTGTGTTTTTTGGTCATTTTGGTTATTACCTGGCCTCATAGATTTGATAGATTTGCTTACTCAGGTTTTAGATATTTGCGCATGTATTTGAAGGGGTGAGAGGGGCGCTGCTTTTTTACATGCCATATTAGGACTTTATGTCAAGTACAGCACGAAACATGCCATGTGAAAGGTAACCTCAAATTCAGAATATACGTCATGTATTCATTGGGATGAAATGTTCCATCAGAAGCTTCCCATTTTCTTTGTTAATGAACACTTCTGTTCTGTGTTTGTGTCTTTTAGATGTCCATGGACAACAGAAAGAGGCCAACGGGTTCCTCCAACTCTGGCAACTCAGTTTACTGGTCCTCCTCGTTCCCGCGGCAACCAGCCAGGGTCCTGATCGTGGAGGCGCTGCCACCATGGTGGTCAGAGACCTGTACGGTGCTCTGTGATGCTCTGGAGAACTTCCTGTCCCTGGCCTGTAGTCTGGACGGACCCTGTAGGATCCCACTGCTCAGCCTGTACGTCATCAGCAGGCAGCAGGAATGTCTACTGCCATTTGTGGTAAGTTAGATGAAGGCAACGTGTTATTGCTTTTTCTAGTTCCTCCTCTGTCACCCCGCTCTTCCCTTTTTGCATCCTGTCGCCCATGTTATCTCTCACTTTCATTCCTTTTTCTTCTGTCCCTCTGTATTTTCAGCAGGTTCGTGGTAACCTGGCCCGGCTGCGTTCCTGTGTCGAGGAGCTGAGGACTATTCCAGGTGAAGGTTGTATCAGAGGAGCAGCCAGAGGAGGCGAGCTGCTGCGTCAGGCAGTGCTGGACAGTCTGCAGCAGTTTAAACAGTACATCAGACATATCAATACTGACAAGCAGGCCGGCAACAACATATCTGTGGAGGTGAGCATAGAAAGACCTTCTTTTTGCACAACCAGCTCAACAAGAAAAACATAAATTTTTTTTTACAAATCAAACATAGTAAAAAGGCCTTGGTATTGGTCATTAAGCTGCTGTTACCCTGAGGCATCGTTCTAATATGCTTTTAAAAAGATCTCAGGTTCAAAAGTTAGCCTATCACAGATAGGTATAATACTCCAAACTAAATCGGTGTATTTTTATTTATTTTTGAATAAAGCAAATGTCATTCACTCAGTGT
Organism: Perca fluviatilis; assembly: GCF_010015445.1. NCBI lineage: Eukaryota > Metazoa > Chordata > Actinopteri > Perciformes > Percidae > Perca > Perca fluviatilis. The sequence continues at coordinate 10,826,671 of NC_053125.1, forward strand.
GACTCGTGAGGTCTGTCCATTTGATAGCACAGTTTTTTAGGAATAGCATCTTTGTATAGTGTAGTAATCCATCTGAGAGCATCACTCGACCCATCTTCTGTAGATAAAAACTGGAGATGCTGGGGATTGAACCCAGGACCTCATACATGCGAAGCATGCGCTCTACCACTGAGCTACATCCCCATGTTGCTTTACCTCAATGTTTCTGACAAAAGTTGGGGCCACAATAAGCCAGTTTTAAAAACTAAATTAGCATGTGTATCAAATTGATCTGACTGAGAATAGTGTCATTAGTGCAGTGTTTATGTTAATGTCACGAAATTTCACATTCTTCACATTTGAGCTTTAACGATGATCACTGCCAGTGATCAACTTCTGCCAACCCTTTGTTCTCTTCTCAGGCAAATGGGCGAGCATGACAATGGCTGTTCCGCTTCATAGCCTATATTGACATTAAAAATGAACGATCACAGAGAGTATTACAAGTGACAAAAAGTAGTTTTCTTAACTTAAGTAACACAAAGCTTTGGACCATGACTTGACGGGCTTACATCTTCACCTGATTCCCCCATCCACACCAAAATGCAAGGCCAGCATTTTTAGTTGATCCACCTTAGCACTCATGAAAAGCTCAATTGTCATGTGTGAAATAGGGGATGGAGGGTCGAGCAGAGAAAAAAAAGATGTGTTATCAAATGTAGCCATCTTAGTGTACATAGTAGTCTTTAGTTGATGTGACGGAGTTTACATGAAAATATGGCTTTCACAATCATCATTCCAGTGGTCAGCCTCTTCCTTATAAAAGAAAAACATGGAGATGCTGGGGATTGAACCCAGGACCTCATACATGCGAAGCATGCGCTCTACCACTGAGCTACATCCCCATTTTTTACCCTTCACTACTCCAGAGAAATAGCAGCCTTTCAGACGAAACAAATGTTTTGTGCAGTGCTATTGTATAACAAGTCATTTGTACTAAATGTTTTTCTGCTTCTGTCTCTCTAGATCCATTATGAAGGAGCGTCTCTTCAGCTGCAGAGTAGCTCAGAATGAATAGATCCCTTTTTATATTCAAGCTTTGTACTTCATGCTAATGTAGGGAAAATGCTCCACTTATATCTTTTAAATGAGGTCTCTTCAGGTCCAGTTCGGTGTATTTAGCAGCTGCAATAACATATTGAATTAGACATCTAATTTGCATTTTTACAAGCTTAATAAATTCTCTGTTGACAGTCCACTTTAGTGGCCAAAATATATATCAGACAGTCCGCTTAAAATCAGCTCATGTTCATCTTTAAATGCAGAAAATGGGCTCTATTCATCTGCTGCAGAGCCATCTGTGAGTGAGTTGTAAAAAATAACATCAGGAAAGCTTCAATACTTGTGATTGCCTTCCTGCTAGTTTATCCGCTCTGATCAGCTATCATATTTAAGTGGCAAATCCTGTGAGTGCAAAAAGTATTTAAAGCTATAGTACGTAGTTTCTGTTTCCCCCATGAGGAATTCTAAGTAATGACAACAAAACAGGCGGTGCGTCCACATTATGCAAGCCTTCCGTGATTGCGCTCAGCAATGTTTTTTTAATTTGTTCAATTTGTTTACACTCACTTTTAATGATTAAAGTGGATGGAATTGTTGACATCCATATAAAGTCATAGCTATCACCTGGATGCAGCACATTTACTAGAACTATGAATTCCTATTTGTGTTATGTTATGTAAAGCCATCTTTGGGCTAATATTCCGTACACGTTCCAGGCTCAAACCTTGAGACGCAAATACAACATTTTAGATTGCAGCGAATTAGAGTTTAGGGGAATAGTAATATTACTGAAAACTGTTAAATTTAATTGTTGGACATATGGGGAACCAACTGAGAGATGAGCCAGTCACTGTCTTTCTTGATAAATTTGGACAACATGTCCTCTGGATACAAGCCTCTGGGTTGTTGACGAGGATTTCGCAAATCCAACCAGCATTATTAGAAAACTCTGGACAGATGATTACACTAAGACCCAGTGTTTCCGACAGCAGCAGATATGAATAGCACCATTAGGAGACAGAGAGACGCTAAGCAGAGGCATTGCCCTCTGTGTGTGTGTGTGTGTGTGTGTGTGTGTGTGTGTGTGTGTGTGTGTGTGTGTGTGTGTGTGTGTGTGTGTGTGTGTGTGTGTGTGCCTTCCTCTGTGATGTGTCAGCAGCAGATTTTACTTTTGGCCAAACAGCAGAACCCATCAACAATCCCATAATAATCATCATTTACTTCAACTGTTATTGATTCAGTCGGATGCTCAACATTAGTCTAAAACATTAGTTTATCTATGCTCCCCCCGTTAGGCATACACATGCCACAGAAAACTAATTTCATCTCTTTCCATCATCAGACATAGTGAAGACTTGTTTTAAGATGATGTCTTCTGTTCAAATCTACTGCAGAAATCTTAATTATCAAAAATAATTGATTAGTGACAGACATTTTCCGGTGCATTACCAGCCGTTTTGTTCATTCCTGATGCCGTGACGTGTGAGATAATGATAGCTCAGTTACAGGAATCATTAAAATAAATTACAGATCATAGGGCAAGATGGTAGTTAAAGCTGTGTTTTTTTCTCTCATGAAAACATCGTTTCACAGTACGTGTAAGTTAGAGTTGTGTCTTTATACCATATGCCACTTTTCAGTTAGGGTGGGAGTCTGCTTTACTGGGGCAGCGGTTCTGACATCATGTTTTTTAATTTAGTAACAGCAATTTACTGTATGTCATGTCCTTTAAGTACAACAGAAACACAACAGTCAGACCCAAGGAATGCTTTGCTGTGGTGATGTTGTGGCCAGTTCTTCTGAAGATATGGCAACTTGAAGCACAAACTTGATCTTTCATAACGCAGCCAGCTGTAGCAATTCAGAAGTGAGCTTTTGGTAAAGAGTTGTGGGGAGGAACAGCTATGTGGTCCCAATAATAGTCAAATTAAAACTGATTGAGGTTTTTCCACTGTTGTGAGGAAGGAGCAACAGTGTCGGTTTACCCTGGTTGTGTTTTTTTCTCCTCTTCAATCTAATGGGAGTAGAGGCCATCTAAATTAAATGTTGAGGGTTGTCACTGTTAAATGTTTCTTATTTGAGTTGATGTCCTTTTGAGTCCTTTTTATTTTTTTAGTTTGCTGAGGCATTTTTCCATTTTTACTCTTGCTTTATTCACAGGTTACTGTGGTGACCAGCCAGCCAGGACGGGGACTCGTTCGCCAGTTGGAGACGGGGCTCAAAGATGCTGACCTGGTGTCACTGAAGCATCTCCTGGTGGTGCAGATCTATAGTGCGGCAGACTGGGGACAGGAAAACCACTCACCTGAAGCCACACACACAGAGGCTGAAGGTACATGCAGACACCCAAATATGCACACACACACATACACACATACACACACACACACACAGTGGAACAACTTGAAGGAGGTCTGCTATCTACTTTCTTTACTCCCCCTCACTTTCTACATGCTTTCCCCGTGCTCTTTCTTAATCATCTTCAGAGTTTTGTAGCATTGACCTATTTATTACACTACACTGTTTGTTACATATCTACAGTCTACACTGATGATGCATGTCACAATTTATAGAACTTGGCTACAACCCAAACATTTTCCAATCCTCTCAGGAAGACTAATTTCATAATGATATGTCACTCTTTGTAATTACATGAAGGTTTAAGTTGTGTGGTCTGAATAAGTAGAGAGTGCAGCGAGGACTGGATAGAAATGAAGGGGAGACAGAGAGAAATAGAAAGTGAGCGAAAAACATACAGCAAGGAGGCAGGAGAGAGAAATTGAGAGCAAGTGTAAGAGACAGGGTGTGGTAAACACAGGCAGTGAAGTCTTTCTTGTGAAAATATTTCTGCACCATCTGAAATATTCATTTCATGGTGATAAACAGTTGTCTGTATGACTGACTGCAACTTTGTTTTCTCAGAAGTGTTTGAGGTGCTGGAAACAGGATACTGATGATGATGTGAGTTTTAACTCACCTGACACAATTATGTCAGTTATGTAATCCCGCCTAGTTTGTGTTCATCACCCCCTCTTGGTTATTTTTACATCATATCTAAAGTGAAATGTTATACATTTGCCCCAGTTCTCCCCATTAAACCAGCCTTGGTTACCCTTGGAGTCAATCTTGTTTTGGAGCAGCCTTTCAAAAACAGAGCTACTTGGCAAAATAAATCTGCTTTTAAATGGGGGTGCCATATGTGAACTGCACACATTAATAAAATCGTGGAGCTGTCAAAGACCACAGTAGCCACTTTCCCACTATTGCGCCATTGTGAGCTAGGGCTATCTTTGGGCCAGTTGGTGTAAATGGCCTTGGGCCTCAAGCTGCGAAAACCAAAACCATTAGTTTGCAGTATTGCCCCAAAACCTGCTCATAACATGCCGCCTCAGTGTAAACGTCACCTATTCTGCCCATTTCACCTAAGTTGAAAGTGGGACGTGGAAGCTCAAGTTGAGCTATCATGCGATATAAAGTCTGCATGCGAGGCACCAACGAGCTAACGTTACTGCAGAAGTTTGCTTGCTGTTGCTGACCTTTGCTTGGTTGAGTAACGGAGACTCAACGGTTATGCTGAAAAATTATGTTCCTTACAGCAGATGCGACTGGTAATTTTCTTATCATAATAAAATATTGTTGAATAAAAATATATATTCCTACATGTAAATGTAAAGTCCTGAGCTTTGTAGTGGTATCGTTAATAAGCAAGCTGTTGTTCTTTATTTTCAAGTGAACTCAATTAAATGGATAAATAAATGGATAAGAAATTACCGCAAGGGTGTGGAGGACCTAGTTGTGTGAAAAGCAGATAGTGTGCAGTTTTATGTTGCTTTACCAGATAATTACAGGAATAAGAAAAGAATCTGTCACAAAATCATGTTCATATTTTCAGATATATGGAAAAATAACTTTTGTTAAACTGCTCATAACTCATGTCCATAGTGGGGTCATGCTATGTAATGGTAGGGAGACTTCATTTTAGTAACAAGACTAGACTAGTGTCCCTGCAGCAGCTCCTCTAGTACAAATTCCTTTGTATTTATTGTATTCATCGATTAATATGAGTGATGCTAATTCCTCTCACTCTCCAGTGTCTATTAAAAAAAGAAAATGTTTGGAATGTAGTTGCCACAGTTTGATGATAGTGAAGCCTACACCCTTTTAGCTGCTGTGATGCCACTGGGACTAGATCACTGCGTTCCTCCACAGTGTCTAGAAGTGTTTACAGCACTGAGTGAAACATAATAGTCTTCAGCTGTCTGATACTACAGCCGACACTCTCTTCATTATGTCAACACCAGCGGTGCTACTAGACCACTGATGTCCCACATAAAGCTGCTTTATTGGACATGGTTCTTTCCACAGTGGAGAGAACATGATGGCTTGCTACCATGACATCTTCAAACTCATCGTGATTGGCCGCACAAGCATGTAGGTAGCTCAAGATCGCCTCTGGTGAATCAGTTTCACAAAAAAAGAATGGTCAGTTTGAATTTTCATCTTCCTGTGTTTTCTGTCACCATCAGTATTCATGTTTTGACTCAAAGACTTGGAAACATGACAAAACAACGTAACAGCATTACACAGTTGATGTGTTTCTTTTTTCGTTTGCTGTGATATCAATTGGATTAGTAATATATACAGTATAACAAAACAAGCAGGCCTCCTTAAATATGGGACCATTCAGTCTTTTTGTATGAAAACCAATCCTAAATGTACTCTGCCTGGTATTTCAGTCTGTGATATTACTCAGTAAAACCAACACCAAAGTTCTGTGAGAACATAGAAAAGAGAACGGGGTCACCGCTGCATCCAAGAGCTTCACTGACCTCAAGAGTTCATCTGGCTGAAAACTGAAGCAGGCTTAAATCAAAGATAAGAACTTTAGCTGTCTAGTCCGTGTGAATTCAACTCAGACTTACAGGATGCTTGCAAAACTCATGAAATTGGCTTTAAAAGTAGTTTTGTCACTGTTACCAACACCCCTGGTGGAAGATTAAAAGGGTGTTTACTGTGTTAAAAAATAGTTCAGATACCTGCAGTTGCGGTGTATCCCACAAACTGCAGAGCTGCTCAGAAATGACCGTTTTCGATTTTCCTTTATTATTATTTAAATTATAACTCTATGGGGCCTTGTAGCAGGACTTTGCTCTTCAGCCATGGGCTCTAACAAGCAAATTGATCGACTGCATTGCCCATTGTTTATTCTCTCAATTTATAAAGCACTTTGTAATTTTTGGTTTTGAAAAGAGATGTGTAACTAATATGCCAAATCTAATACGCAAAAATAAAGGAAGCCATGTTTATTCTGGGAATACTCTGGAATCTGGGCGCGTTATGGAATCTTAATAGTCTCCGTGTGTGCATGATGCTGAGTAGGAATGCTGTGAGAGAAATTGCAGCAAATATGTCTCACTTGACACCAGACTATTTATTTAAGCTGTGTGTGTGTGTGTGTGTGTGTGTGTGTGTTTTTGTGTGTGTGTGTGTGTGTGTGTGTTTTTGTGTGTGTGTTTTTGTGTTTGTGTGTGTGTGTGTGTCAATCCATGGAGTGCAGTAGTATATTATAGGAAGTGGGTGGAGTATCCATTTTTGTTTTGTACCAGAGTGAGACTTGGAGCCAAAACCATAACTTAATGTTTGACTCTGTGGGTGAGTGAGTGAGTGAGTGAGTGAGTGAGTGAGTATGTGTGTGTGTGTGTGTGTGTGTGTGTGTGTGTGTGTGTGTGTGTGTGTGTGTGTGTGTGTGTGTGTGTGTGTGTGTGTGTGTTTGTACAGTGCAATACAGTACAGTGCAGTGCAGTTGTTTGATAGAAACATCTGTAAAAGAGGACAGTTATGCAAATGTCTAATTTTTCAGTGAGCTGACAGCCGTTGTGCTCAAACCGCATGTGTGGCTGGCTGAGATGCTGCATATTTGATAGTGACTGGCAGCACAACTTTGAGGTCTGCTGTGTGTGTGTTTGCACTTGTAAGTCTTTGTGAGGACCAGTTTGAGGTCAACACCTTTAAATTTAGGACATCATTTGAAAGTGTGGAAATTTTGAGTGTTCCTCAAGTGCTTTTTTTAAGGTAAGGTAAGGTAAGAACCAGGATAAGGGTTGAGGTTAAGCATGCAGTTGTGATGGTTAAGGTTAGGGGCGAGGAAATGGTTGATTTCAAGGAGGGTCCTCACAATTATTAAAAGTACAAACATGCGTGTGATTGTCTGAGGGCCAACGCCTTAAGAGCATCCTGTTTTTGTTGAAACTCATCCAGTGTATCCTTGAATCCCCGGTCCTGTTCTGTAATTGTACAGTTGAGCACCAGGGAGAAGATAGAGAAATGGGTCACGGAGCAAGAGAGAAGGAACACAGAGTTAGAGGAGCAGAGTAAGACAGACAGACAGATGATTATGGTACCGGTGGTTTTTGGTTTTCCAAAAGTTGTTGACTGAAACATATTCAACAAGTTCTCCCACACTGGATGCACTGGTTCCTTAGGGATAAGACAGCGACAAAAACTATTCATTTCCATTGTTTATATTCATAGGAGGAAAATGTAATTGCATTGTTTTGCCCTTAGCTACAAATGAAACAAATTAAATCTGTAAATTATGCAACAATCTTTTGCAGAGGCACTGTTTTGTGAGGACAAAGTTGCGAGTTTGATTCTTTAAGCTTAAACATTGATGATGTAATAATCCTAAGTTTTATTCACCATATCAAATATCAACAAATAAGTAAAAATGTGCTATAGCATATACTCAAACATGGACTATTACTGTTTCCCAAGAGTAGTGTCTATTCTCAGTGCTGTTGCATGTCTCTCTCCCTGCATTTCCTGTCTGTTTATCTCCACTTTTTGCAAAAACTAGTAGTTATAACTGTATTTTTTGCCACATAGTAGACACATAAGATACTGCGTCATAAAAGTCAGACAGATAATAACTGTTGCAGACAAAATGTATGGTCTATAAGTGTTAGCTTTTTTTCATTGGGCATTCCCCAGGGATGTGGGTCTTCCACACAAGGGTCTTTCTTTTATTATCCCCCAAGATGAAATTGGGGTCAGAGTTTGGTAGAAGTAGAGGAAATGATGCATTTTAAAAATAACACTGGCCGGCCTAAAGGGGATGCTAGGATGGTCGGCCACACCAAGGTTGTTACTGATTGTCCCAGAGGGGGAGTAACTTTTTTTCAAGTTTGGCACACTGTATTTAGTCTCTGTTGACCCTTCTGCTGATGCAGTTAATTAGTGGTTTCACAGCTGTTGGCTTTACAGCCATCATTTTCTAAAATGGTCAGACCTTAATGATGAGAGACAGAAGTATAGGTGAAGGAGGAGAGGCCGAAGAGAGAGGGGCCAGGGAACTGTCTTTTCACAGAGATAAGCATTGTGTTGGAGCAGAGCGAGAGAGAAATGCTGATAAAGGGTGGAATACAAAAATAAAGAGAAGATCAGACTGATAAAAAGGAAGATCAGAGAGGAACAGTGACAGACAGGTGTTGATAACAGTATCAGTAGGTAGGTGGATGTCCTCTGGCTCATTGCCTGATTGAGGCCAAGGAGATTCGGTGACATCACCTGAGGCTGACTGTGGTGCTGGCATCAGGCTGAAACCCAAATATCTTTTTACTTGCCAGACTGCATTTTGTGTGTGTGTGTGTGTGTGTGTGTCCTCTATGATCTTGATTTGGCACACTATATACACACATTCACGCAAACACGCACCAGACAAAGCTTATATTTATTCTTGAGGCAGAATCACAAATTCTAAAAAGAAGCATGTGTTTTGGCAGTAAGAAGAGTTATTTTTTGCAAAGTCATCGTCAGCACTAGAGGACACCCACTGTGACAGACAGCCATGCATGTGTGCGCAGACACACACGTGCACAGACACCGTCTGGAGCAGCTACGGTGATAGATTACTACTGTCTGAGTGTCTCCCATGAATATCTTGGCCTCTCCTCTGAACACCATCTCTGTCCATCTCTCTGTCTCTCAGAGCCTGCTTAAACCCAAACAGCATAACAAGATACAGAGTTAGCTGGTCAGATACCACCAATCCACGACTCCACCTCACCCTCAAGCTGTCTGCTTTCCATATCATGTTAACCAATGAGCCGATATTCAAATTATAAGGCTTTTAAAGAAGCAACAAGTCTTAGAGTTGTCAGTGGTCTTGTCTTATTAAATTCTTGTTGCAAATTTCCTCTTTAGGTCCAGAGCATCTTCATGCAAAGTTACAGTAATAATTTTTGCATTTGCCTGTACTGTCATATCCAACAGTACCTAAACTTTAACTGTACTGCGTCTTTAAACGTTATCTTCTATTCAGCTTGGTCAATCAATTTCACATGTCACATGACAATTCCAGTGAAATCCAGTTATCCTATCAGCTCTCTGTGCTGATCTTTGCATGTTTTTTTTAACTAAATGGAGATGCTGGGGATTGAACCCAGGACCTCATACATGCGAAGCACGCACTCTACCACTGAGCTACATCCCCTTCGTACTGCTGATAGCTTGGCATCCTGACCTGTGCACAATTTAGCTGACTAGTGCAGTGCCCGTTGAAAACGTGAATGTTTGGAACAATTACTTGGCCTGTGGTATTTGCTGCTTGTAGAATTCATCAAAACCAAATTGTACCCCAAATGACTTACAGAAGGACCCCAAACCATTTAATATGCAACTCCACTTTATAGCCTACTGACTTACAGTGTAGGCTACTTATACATCAGAGACTATTGTAGACTACTACTATATTTACCTGACAGAGAACGCTGCAGATTCAGAATGTAATCGTTCATCAACCACCAGAACCGGACTGTGTGTGTGTGTGTGTCTGTGTGTGTCTGTGTGTGTGTGTCTGTGTGTGTGTGTGTGTGTGTGTGTGTGTGTGTGTTTGCACGCAGAGGGAGAGAGAGAGAGAGAGAGAGAGAGAGAGAGAGATGTCTCGTGTTGGATCGTTAACGAATTTAACATTTCAGCAGACATGTTCATTTCCATACAGGTTTAGTGGCTTGACGGTTAACGGGGAAGTAGGGGATTTGATTCGTGGGGGTATTTTGGCGACTTAATTAACCCGACCCAGGGTGAGTCTGATGAAAACTGATGTATCTGTCCGGTTCAACTCTGAGATTTTCTCAAAAAAGAAAAGAGTCCTCCCGCTGTTCTAAAGCATTCTGCATTTGGTGTCTGCTGATGTGCAGGTTACCTTCCCCCAAACACGGACACACATACAGATACGTCTCATTTTATAAAATAGATAGCCTGCCTATAACTGGCATCACGCTCTGTCTGCACTTGTTATCTGTGGTTGTGCTTTGCATGTGTGGGATTCTGAAACCTCCTTAAATTCGTAAATTGACGTTTGTTTATTCAAAGTCAAAGACAGTCCAAAGTAGTGCAACTTTGCACATTTTTTGGGGTCTGAAGTGTATGCCACATTTTAGCTGCCAAAGCTCCGCTGCTTTCTGTCTCTGGTCCTCAGTGTGAGAGGGGGAGTGGCCAGCAGCTAGAGCGGCAAAAGCCAATGTGTGCTTCTTTTACCTATATATTTAATGATATCTTTTGCATTTCTAATCCATACAACGTCAAAATTGGCACTGCACTTTCTCGTGCCCGTAGCAAGACACCTGTCAAGTTTGAAATCCATCGGACTAACGGTTCGTGAGATATGCGCTTAACACCCACAACACACACACACACACAGACAGAAAGACGTTCCTGCAATTTATAGATAGATGTCAAAGTAGTAGTAGTACTTAAGTAGAGCTCTGCTGTGCATACATTTTGTGTGCCACTGTCTATATTTGTTGATATTCATTGCTTTTTCACATAGTATTCAAATATGTATGTGAATAAGTGTGCTTGTGTATTTGTGTGTTTTTCACCCTTTTGTTGCAGTATTATGACATTGTGACGCATGCTTCTAAAAACTCCCTTTAAATCCCTTCCAAACAGCTGCCAAAAAAGGTTTCCTCAACATCTTATTTTGACAGATATTCATTCAAACTGTTTTAGTCTTTTTCATATCATTTCTCAGCTTTGTCAAAGCTTTTATTTCATTCAAATACCTAGTTTGCAAATGCTTCTCAAAGTGACAACACAGTCATTCCATCCACGTATATTTAATCCCAAAATCCAGGTTTCAAGTGACAGCCGTTCTTCTATTCGTTTTTTTTTTTTTTTCTGGATTGCCTTTGGAGGTTGTGTATTATTGTCATTGATCTGTCCTCCATTCATCTCACATCAATAACCTCCTGTATTGCTTCTCTACTTTAGCTCTGAGCCTTGAGGTAAACATTATTTTCTCATCCACACACCAACACAAACACATTTGGGCTCCGCAGACAGTGTGCTCCTCCAGGAGTTTCAAGGCTTTTCTACAGTCAACATCGGTGTATACTGAACCCAGGACCTCTTGCATGTTACCTCTGAACCACATCCTCATATCTGAATGTGCATCTTTAACCCAGTTACTATGTTCCTCTGCCAATACATGCTAAAGAAGCTTTACATTATGAATAAAGTTGGAGATGCTAGGGATTGATCCCAGGACCTCATACATGCGAAGCTACACTGAGCTACATCCCCTCCATCTAAGTGTGATATTTTGACTGACAGATAAGTGGCTCTTTAAATGAGAAAATGTACTGATAGATTTTTGAAAAGAACCGGCATCCCATTATTGTTTCTGACCTTTGATCAATTTTCAAAAGTTACCAGGACTGCAAAATGTAAAACTAATGTGTATATGTGCATAACATGTGACTGTGCAATTGCAAATCATCATATTACATTCGGTTTAAATTAATTTTCTTTAAAATGTTGCTAGCTGCTGGAGCCATATTGTCTGTATAGAAACTCAAAACCAAAATGTATATATCTTTCTCATGTACTGGTGAAATATCCCCCAACAGTATATCACTTTCATCCTTACTACCTGGGAGCAGTAATCATACTACAGTACTCTTTGTTTTACAGTACTTAAATAGGCAAATTCAGGAATGGATTTTCCTTTCTTAGGCAACTACAAATCCAATCCAGTGGTCTTGGGATGAGATCTCAGATATGGAGTTACTTAGAAATGAGTAATCAAATCTTATTCGTCAAAAAGGATTTGCTTAGACTTATAGAGAGGTCATTGAAATGTAAATGCTATCAGTGTTGTCTGTCATTTGGAGTTCAAACAATTGCTCATAAAACCACATTTACTGATAAAAAAAAGAGCTAATCTTGAGTGCTGTTTTTCCTGAGACATTTGAGCTAAAGGTAGAAGCCGTCTAAAAGCAGACTCATATCTTGGACAAATAGCTCTTTCAAACTGACACCCCATCAGCAATTCTTGGATCCGTCTCTCAATAGAAAAGGATTAGAGCCCATTATATCTCCCCTAATCCTCTCCTTGCAATCTCTCTCTCTCTTCCTTTTCTTCTCTTTCTCTCTCTCCTCCCAAACTGCCCACAGCACTAGCTCAGTGTCTTCCCATCCAGATTCATCTTTTCTTTTCCTATCTGTCTGTCCTGTTTGTACGAGAGATAAGGAGCTTTTACACGGGACACAGGACAGTTGTTGTAGTTAAGACGAAAGGAATAGAGGGAGTGTGTAAGACAGAGAGAGAGAGAGAAATGTGTGTTTGTGTTTATGTAACTGAGCGTGCATGTCTGTTTTTTGACCAATTGTAAACTCTTGTAAACTCTTGTGTGTCCCATTTGCTTGAGTACAAATATGGCTATAAATGAGTGACTCCTGAGTGTCTCTTTTTGCATCTTCACTCTGTGTGTGTGTGTGTGTGTGTGTGTGTGTCCCCTCACCGTTGTCATTTTCCCATATCATTTTCACTTTTCTTTGAAACATTCTCTGCTTCACGGGATCTGCCTTGCTCCATCAAAGCGCAACAGAGAGATGAGAGGACCTTTTCCTTGTTCCTTCTCTTCTCCCTCCAGCTACTTAATTACTTTCTACTCCTCCGCTGCCTCCCTTTTCCTTCTTTCCCTATATCTCATTTCAGGAGGAGAATTTCCCAGCTATCTTTTTTGTCTCCAACTCTCTCCTCCCTCGTACTCTGTGAAGTATTTTCATTTCCTCTCAGCTTTTATCTTCTTCTAACTTTATCTCTCTTGTATTACCATAGATTTATGATGTATTAACCTGGATTTATTGTACTCCTCTGCCTAAACCGCTTGTGATTTATTTTAGTGGGTCTGCTTAGATTAAATCTAAACTACATTAAATAAAATGCTACTTTAATACCAGTCTGCAACTGTGAAACGTAGTGTTTAGGTAGCTGAAATCTTTGATTAACTTTAACTTTACACATGGAATAAAGATATGTTAGGCAGCCACTGTTTAGCATGTTAATGTTGCAAAGATAAAAAATGACACACACTGAGGGGAGCCTGTTTTCAGTCTATACACTCTACATCAGATCACAATTGAATATATATACATGTTGCCATAGATTGTGGGTGTTCTGTATTGTGTAATCATGTTAACTGTTACACTGCCTGCAGTACTGTGCTTTATCTTTGTGACTGCCACCTTGAATATGTAATGCTCTCATTGTTTAGAAGTGTTTTCCTTCTCCTTATTTGCCTTCTGCAGAACACTTAAGCCATTTCCATGCCACACACAGTTGCACTTGGATCAGCATACATCCCACAAATCCATTTTGAGTCGCAAGAATAATGACTCTGAACATTTGTGTCCCTTGAGAGGAGGATTATAATTCACTGGCCCAAAGCCAAGATTTATAAAAGGGTGGGACAAGTCATCCTGAGGACTCACACTGAGCCCTATTTCTTGTATAACATTACAATAATAATGTGAAACTTCATCGATCCCCAGAGGCAACGTCTCCCCTCAGTTTTGCTTCACTCCAAAGGCAGTAAAGACCTACAGAGCAACAACCATGGCGTTTTTTTATAGAGGCTTTTGCAGAGGGAATGCTTGCAACTGGGATTGTATTAACTGTGGTCATCTGGACATTAAATGACACTGTCCCTGAAACCTGACCCCGAAAGAGCAGAAAGCCTTAATCTTAGAAAAAAACTGATTAATAGAGTCATACACTGGGGCTCAAAGTATTGTTTCGCTTATGACATATCTACTCTAATTTGTAAAAAAAAAAATCACTTTGTTTGCTAGCAAGAAAAACATAAATGTTTGTAAATAGTCCTGCACATAAAATCGCCTGTGAAGTGCCAAAAACGTTTTTTGCCACCTTCAGACAGAGCCAGGCTAGCGGTTCCCTGTTTCCAGTCTTTATGCTAAGCTAGGCTAACCTGCGGTCTGTAGCCTTATATTTAACTGACAGATATGAGAGTGGTATTGGTCTTCTCATCTACTTTAAAAGACTGTTTACACGATGACGCTCTCGGGTGAAAACGAAAAAATATTTTATCGGATGTGCCTTTCGTTTAAACAGCGACGGCGTTTTTGGGGCTTAAAAACGCAAAAAAGTGAAACCACCCTCCAGAGTGGAAATCTTAAAAACGCTCCACCGTCGCATAAAGTCCAAACGCAAAAGTCTGAAGACAGAGGTGTGGAGAGAGACGAGAAAAAGGCGTCTGTTGTTACGGAGTAGGCTACAGAAATTATAGGCTCCTGTTAGAATTTCAATGTAATGGCTCAATATTTAAGTGATTTCAACAATGTGGATAAGGTTGTTATAGTTCGATGACGATATGTAGGCTATTCATTTGAGCCAGAGCAGGTGACAACGTTACGGATGAATAGAGAGAGAGAGCGAGCGAGTGGCAGCGGTCAGCGGGCAGAGGTCAGAGGTCAGCGGGCAGAGGAGGGTCTGCTTCAGCCTCCTCTGCCCGCTGCCTCTCGCTCTCAAGCAGCGGCTGAAGGGCCGCGAGGCTCAGGGTATTGGTAGTGCTCCCGTGGGTGCTGTGTTGTGGCTTATCACGGTCAATCGTGCCGGTCATCATCAGACAAACATGCAACTCCACCTCCTCGTCTTTCCAGACAAGCTTTTGTTGTTCGGCGCCGGCATGTTTTGGTTTCGCGCTACTAAGGAGAGAAGTAGAATGAATGTTCTACGCAGGTGGGTGCCTTGGTGGTGTTGTGTGGCAGTGCCACCTAGTCACCTGGAGTGCATACTACATCGAATTTCACACACTTTTCACGCAGATTTCCCCTCCATAACGCTCGTCTAAACGCAGAATAAAAAGTGATAACGCAACGCCACTTTTGCGTTTTCTCTTCAGATCGTTTCCGTGTAAACATAGCCTGAGTCTCCGCCAGAACAACATGACATCATGACTTCGCGTAAACATACACGCCACTTTCCTAAAGCCAAGTGCCGTGTTATCTGTACGCATTATGAGCTGTCCACGTGTATGTCTACACTGTATACAGCGGACGGCAGTCTAGACCATCACAGCATAAACATACACGGCACTTTCTAAAGCCACGTGGCGTGTCATCGCGAGGCTACGATTGGTTTTAGGAAACGTCACAGAAGAACAAAGAAGAACAGGGTTGGGTTTAGGAAAAGAAGAACAGGGTTGGGTTTAGGAAAAGAAGAACAGGGTTGGGTTTAGGAAAAGAAGAACAGGGTTGGGTTTAGGAAAAGAAGAACAGGGTTGGGTTTAGGAAACGCGTTTCATACTACTTGCTACGGCGTCAATTAACACTCAATCGCAAGGTAATGTAAGTCAATGGAGGCCAAACGCCGTTGATAAACATGCTAAAAAGCGAGTATGCGTCTTGATAACATGGCAATAATGGCATATGAATTGGCGTGTCATACATACACCGCTTCATGAGATCAGTCTGGCCAGAAAGAGAATTGTAAAATGAACTATTCCTTCTAAGGATTGGTTCACAATTCTTCAAGTCTGTCTTAAAGCACTAGTCAGGTGCCCATAGGAACGTTGCAACAGGTTATACTTGCTGTAATCAATCCCCTTGTTTATACTGGCTATTAAAAGATTTTTGCTAATGCACTTTCAACATAAGTGATGAGGGATACAATTCCCTCACACTGTGCACAAATGTATTCAAGTTTATCTGAAGTTGATGTGAGTCTTTTTGTTGCCATCCTTCCACGGCAACTCAACAGGGAAACACTGTCTGGTGTTATTATTTCTTTCAGTATCCCCTCTTCAGTAAATCTAAAGATTTTAATTAGTCTGTAATTTCACCGTGATTGTGTAGTATGCTACCCTGGGAGTAACTAGAGGATGTTATTGATGGCATTTGTGACTTGCTCAGTTCATCAATCTTGTGCAGAAAACTAAAGTATAAACTCAACTCCTGTGGGATGTTAATAAACCATCCCTACATTTTTGTGTAATTGGTTCTATGTAAAAACAACTTCCCACCAGACTTTTCCTTCTCAGCTACGATTACAATACCAAACCTACAGTCATTGAACCCAAGGTCGCTCTCTCCCTCTCAGTCTTTTTCTCTCTGTATCTCTCATTTATTTAATTTTCCATCACAGTCAGCTAGTTCAGTTTAGTGTGTGGTGAGTTAAAGTGGAAGGAAACCCCACCCAGACCTGCTGACATACGCGCACACACCCAAGCACAGCTACTGTGAAACATTCACACAGACAGGAAGCACGCTGCACACACACTCAGATTATTTGGCCATAAATTCAATTGCAGAAATCAGGACAAATTCTGTGCTTTCTCTCGCTGTTTTATTTATTTAGTATATATAAATATGGTTTTACAGGATTTATATGAGGATGCATGAATTATAGGAGTGCATGTTTTTCATCTTGCCACACACACACACACATGGTGCCAAGGTCAGGCTGTTCACACCTCTGTGTGACGTTAGCTGAGCAGCAGGTGGTCGTACAGATGGAGACCGGTATCACTCTTCACACCAGGATATGGAACCTATTAGTCCCACACTGAGAGATGGCTGTTTGCTCCGCATCATGCATACACAATATTATTTATCTAAACCCTCCTAACATCTTGTTTGTCTGTCAGTCTGCCTCCATATACATCTTTTAATCTATTCTTTTTTACTGTTTCACCATTTTCAGAACAATTTGTCAGAAGGTCATGAGAAAACTAATCTCATAGTATAGCCTGACAGACATAGTTATAACGGAAAACTAAAAGGTTAATATCAGCCAGCTGATGCATTAAAGGGTGGAGTCTTCCTGTGGTTGCAGTTTGCAGGTACATATTTTTTTTAGCCCAAGAGAGCTGTTTCAGTTACCCCTCTCTTGCTCTTTCTTTCAGAACAACAGATGGTTGCTTGAAGAAAGAGCAAGAGAGAGAGAGAAGTATAGAAAAAAATATGGAAAGGGCTCCTCGGATTGGTCCACAGCTATTAAACACCCAGAGAGTGTTGTTACTCTTTCTTTTCTCCCTTCTCCCACTATACCTGCATCTGTCTGCCACTGTCTTGTTCTGTCAACCATATTCCTCTCCTGTCTTCATCACGTGTCCCTAGTCTTCCGTCTGGACCAAAATTGGTTGCCGACTAACTTACTGAAAGACAGATTTTGCTGTACGTAGAACCACACCGCTAGTGTTGCTACAAATATGCTAAATCTTTTAATTTCTGTGGTTTCACTGCAAAAGAGATTTAATCTGCTGGGATTGTTTTGTCATCACAAAACAGCAATTAAACACTTAATTACTAATTTCTTTTTAATTTGCCTGCGGTTAGTTTATGTCTTAACAAGCACCAAAATTAGTCCAAACACTTGAATGGGCTATCTATATAATATCAGTTAATCTCCTATGTATGCAGTCTCTGCCTTTAAAATATCACTCTCTCATCTCTTCTGTAATGACACACTTTCTCTTCCTCTTCTCACTCTTTTGCTCATTTCTCACTCATCAAGGCAAGGTAAGTTTACATATTTAGCACATTTCAGCAACAAGGCAATTCAAAGTGCAAAAGATACACCACAAAAGGACATTGAAGAGAAAATAAAATAAGCTCAAATAGAGTGTGATAGCTATAAAATACAAGAATAAAAGTTACAGTGCAGTGTGGGAAATTAATAATTATTTAAAATCCATTTTATAGGGAGGTCTGTAAAGACACCGTTACAGTAGTTGAGTCTACTAAAGATAAATGCATGGACAAGTCTTTAATTGAGTTCTTGCATATTCATTCATTGATTTGTTCAATGCGCTTACTCAGTCCCAAAACAACGTCCCCTGGTAATGTAAATTAGTGTGTCGTCTGCAAAACGATGGTAACTTTTTTGTTGTTTTCCATAATCTGAGCCAGTGAAGCAAATAGATGTTAAACAGAAGAGGCCCCAAAATGGAGCCTCGGAAATTCCGAGTACAAATGGAACGCACCCATACTGTATGTTGTGGTCAACCGTGTTGAATGCCGCAATGAGAACCAGTAATAGTAAGACTGACTTTTTGCAACTTTTTGTGTTTAAGTGGATGCCATTAAAGACCTTAACTATAGCACTCTCAGTATTGTGGTGTGATCATAAAAGCTGACTGGAAGACATCACAGCAATTTACCATCTCTTATTTCTTCTCTATTTTCTTCTAATTTCCTCTTTTACCTTCTCTCTATTTCTCTAATCACAGATTGTAAGAGGACAAAATCACCGCTCCTTGTGCATGTCTCTGTCTCTGTTCCTGTCTTTTTTTTATCTGTATCTGAGCATACACAGATGGACTGTGTCTCTGTCATCTCTCAGCTTTCAAGCCACTTAAGGGAAAACAAGGTCATTCTTCCCTTCTCTTTTGAGAGGTTTGTTATTTGCTATCACCTCTCCAATCTCTCCACCCAGCTCCCATCTCTTCTCTGCGCTCTCTTTTATAGGTCTGCTCTGTCACCATCATCTCTCCTCCTTGTCTCCTTTCTTTTTTCTCAAAAGTGCGTGAGAGTCACCATGAGTGTGGGCTTTTGTTAATTCCTAGAAAGTGGACTGTTTTCAGCTATAACTGTATGTATTCAGTACAACTGTAATAAACAATTAACGATGTTAGGTCCTCAAAAAAATATACTTCTTAAAAAAGTGTCATTTTCAATCTTTTTCCTTCTTTCCTCTCTTATGTACCTCATATGAATACTGTCTGCAGAGCTCTTCTCATCCTCTGTCCTCTTGTGTTTTTCAAGCGCTTCAAAGAAGGCATCCAGCTGCCATCCTCTGACTCTCCATGTCATTCTCTTCAATCTAACTTTATTTCCAGATTCTGCTTGAAACCAGGCAGTTGATCTCTTGCAATCACTTTACTTCTCTCCGTCTGACGATCAAACTCTCTGTAACGTGATTTATTTGCATTAACATGGCTGCAACCACCAAGGCTTATATAATTGGTTTGATATTAGTTTGTTGACTGGACAGATTTGTGATTAGTATCTTTTTTCGAAACATATTTTCATTTAGCATACACTGGGACTTAGCATATGCACAGAATCAAAACCTGGAGAATGAGGTAACGAACCTAATGAGCTGCCATAAAAGGATCTTCCCGTTTTTTGACCTTCTGTCAAGTACGTGTCGCCATATTAGGGATGCTCCCTCTTAGTCGATTAGTCGACTAATCGGTCGTTTTGGTCTTAGTCAACTTAGATTTCTTTAGTCGATTAGTCATGTTTTACGCTTTTTTCATGCTGAATGACTTATTTAAGAAACGTACAAGCACATCTCTGGTAAACACAAGAATTAAAGTGGTGCTTTTGCATGACTCTTTGAGGAGAAACTCCGATTTCCAGATCTGTCGATTAAATCAACTAATCGATTAGTCGATACAATTGAATGAGTGTTAGTCGACTAAGAATTTCTTCAATCGAGCACAGCCCTACGCCATATATCTTCTTTTTTCCTCAGTGATGATGGCCAGATAACTGCTGCTGCCCCCCTCGTCCCTCTTGTCCTTTTCAAGTGTCCGTCTGCTTTAATTGTCTCTATGATCGCATGGCTTTATCAGAAGTGACTGCAAGGCAATTAGGTCATGCGGCCGCTCGTGTGTCGAGCGCCTGTGTTTCAGACCAGATGATCAATGTCCTATTTGTCACAGTCTCAAACTACATCAATGAGCTATTCATCACTAACAGACACACTGACAGACAATGACAGAGTGTGTGTGTGCGGTCAATGTTGCTCTGTACGTTAAATATGGATATCAGAGGGAAATTCCACAGACAGACAGTCATCAACGTTTCCTTCATGTTTGTGTACATTTTGTAAAGTTTGTGTCAGGGGAATGTAATATCACAGTATTGTCTTACCCCATTTAAAATTAACACATTGGTGGCAACTTAGTGAGGATATTTTTATATGGATTACATAATAAAAATTGCTTAAGGAATTGAAAGAAAGTTTCTAAAGTCTGTCCGTCAGAACGTACGTCTGTCTCACTCTTGTGAACGCAATATCTCAGGACCGCCTGGAGGGAATTTCTTTAAATTTGGCACAAACATCCACTAGGACTCAAGGATGAACTGATTAGATTTTGGTTGTCAAAGGTCAACGTCATTGTGACCTCAAAAAAAGCATTTTTGGCCAATAACTTAAGAATTCATAAGCTAATTTTGCCAACATTTCACACAAATGTCTAATAGGATAAAATGATAAAGAATTGAAATTTTATATCTAAAAGGTCAAAGATCAACTTCGCTATGACATCATAAAGTTCTGCAAAACTCTTTTGTGGCCATTATTCAACTTAGGAACAGAATGGGAGACATCTGTTCGGATACTGAATTGGCGACACTAATCTTGGGTGTCCACCTTGAAACTGTGGTGATTTTAGATCTTTGTTGCTGCCGGGTTGCACATGACGTATGAATCATCCATGTTTTGCCAAAAAATACACTTAATACCTTTTTATTAAATTGCTTTAAAGTCTTCACTGCAGATATTATGTAAGTCTGGACAGATGTGGATATAAACGGCAACTTGACTGGTGTCATTTTTGTAGCAACAAGTTAATTAATCAACAAGCAAATATGGACTAACAATAAGTCAAACTTATTTTCAATGATATAACATTACCTGAAAGAGATAACTTGGTGAGTACAATGCTATCATAACCAATAGAATCGATGGCCAAGTTGATCCAACTTGTAATAAACTGGAATTATGCATTATGAGAGAGCTCAACCCCAGTAAGTGTTCACTGTATTGTAGTATCACTGAGAAAGAAGCTCCAACTCAGTTGTGTCTGTCCTCTGACCTCATTGGAAAGGATATTATTAGTGAAATGCTCTAATCCATATTTAAAAAAATTAAGTTCTTACAAATGGATGAAAAGGCCTTGAAGAGACCTTTAACTGGACCAAGTAATGGTGGTTCATCATTCTAATCAACTTGTGATTTTCCTTTTAATGTCACAATAGAAAAATAATTATGTAAGAAAAAAATAATATGTTTTTTTCTTGTTCATCTGTCAGTAATACAGCGAACGTCAAAGTAGTTCTCCATTATCACGATCTTTCTGGAATTGGACAACGTGATTGTTAAAAGCTTCACTACACTATACAGCACAGTGTCCATTATCTGCACCTGGTAAAGCTGATCCATATCTAAATGAACTGAAAGAGGAAACAGGTTGTAGAGTAATGTTCTGCTTCCGCTTCTGCTGCATTAGCTCACTTTTGTCACTAATTTCCCCACAAAAGCTAATGTTACAATGGTCGATGGTCATGAGGACAATGCAGTCTTCCTAATGCACAGAGTAAAAGGAACCATTACTGAGCGTAGGCCAGGGTGGGATAGAGAGAGCTGAGGGTCAGGAAAAGAAATAGACGGTCAATAAGAAGGAGAGACTGAGGGAGAAGGATGTTTTGTTACAGAAAGCAATGAATGTAGATATCTCCCCATAATGATTTATATATATAATTAAATTATTACCAACCCAAAAATAAGTACTGGTCGTGGAAAAACAAACAGATACACTCATGTCTTTGGGGTTTAAGAGATATACAAGGCCATAGCCAGATTTCTCCTTGCAGATCACCAAGTCCATTGGTCAAATTCAATTGAAATCAATTTTGAAGTTAGAAACATCATTACAGATTGAATATTTATGTTTTTCCCCCACAGGCGATTTTTAAATTAAAAGTGACAGCCCTACCCCATTGGAAGAGGAGAGAAAAATAACCCAACCTTCGCTGAAAATGCTCATCTGTCATTCGTTTAACAAAAAAAAAAAAAGCAAGGATGTCTTCAGGGAAATTACAGCAAAATTGAACTCATTACGTCGTCATCTAATCACATTGTGTTTTAAGGTTATTTGTGTGCGTAAGTGTGTGTGAATGTGTGTGGAGATGAATCACAAATATGTTTGCCCTTTTCAAATTGTATTTCAACAAGCAGAGATTTAGCAGCTGCACAGCACCATTAAAGACATCAACTAAAAAATATTCATAAGGTTGTTGTGTCTTAGGTGTGCATCAACATCACTCAACATCTGCAATTATAAATGACTCTGAATAGGAAAGGCTCTCCGATCATCAGACGGGTAGACAGAGGAGAGATGCTAATGTAAAAGAAAGCAGGCAAGGCATTAGTGGCCGTCGTTTAAAGGATGTGCGTTTCCAGGGATGTGATGAGTCAGCAACGGGTACTCAGTTCCTGCCATTAAGATCCTAACGGTTTGAACTGTTGCAACAGATGCAGTGTAGAGGTTTCGGGCCTTGTGGTTAAAGAGGATATAACTGAAAACAGCACAGGTCCCCCCCGCCCATACAGTATGCTACTGTATGTAATCTCCCTTTATTCATTTTTAAAGCATTCATGTTTGAGTTAAACGTGAGACATGAGTACTTTTGTATTTACAACACACACCATACGCAGCTACTTAATAAGATCCAGCTGACACCCTGCACCCTTACCTCAGCATGTTTGTCACACTCTATCTTCTCACGTATATACACACACACACACACACACACACACACACACACACACACATACACAGAGGACATGCTAATGAGATGCAGGAGCATTGTAGGTCAGAGGGATGGGTCACTGGCTCAGGCGTTTAATAGTTTCTTAATCTCTAGACCAGGGCAAGAAAGAAAGGATATAAACCAAGAGGCGCGGAGAAATAGTGACGGAAGGGACAAATGATAACACGTAATTGATTTTTTTTTTTATCTTGCATACCTATAGTAAACACACACTTAATGAACTCTGCAAAGATTGAGAAGGAGAGAATTTAGCAGTGTAAACACATTCCTCATGGAGTCAGATAAGCATGCCGGCGAGGCACAGACAGCATCGCATCACTTCAGCTACTCGCTGTCTCACTGAACACACACCTCGAGGTTAACTACTCTCACCTATCCTCCTCTGTCAGTGATGTACAGCTTTGTGGAAAGCAGTATGACACACACACACACACACACGGTGGACTGTCCTGAGTTATACCCCTTATTTTCTCTCTTCCTCTCTCTCTTTATCTCTCTCTCTCACAGATACTTTGTCGTCTAATTACAGACGTAGAAGCATTTCTGACATCATCCATCACCCACCATACCCGTCCATCTCCTCCCTATCTCATCTTGTCCTTTCTCCTTCCTCCTGCTCTTTCTCTGTGTAATTTATACTTTCTTCCATTCTCTTCCCTACACCAACTTCCATATTTCTTTCTCTCTTTTCTTTTCTCTATCTCTCACTTACTCTGTCTCCTCCTCTCTCCATTCCTATTCCCCAGACAGACATTATCAGAGGGAATGGCGATTGGTTTGCTTCAACCCTTCGTTCCTCCATCTCTCTGTTGTTCTCTCAAGGATGTCTCTCTTATCTCTGCATTACAGTTTCCATAAAGGCAAGAACTCATTCCTTCTTTCTTTTCTCTGTCCTCTTCCTTTGAATGTACATGTCCTTGTAAGGCCCCTTACCTCAACTTTTACTTTTATGTCTCTTTTTCTAACTATTTTTGGGTTAATGTGAATTGATCCTAGCTCCTTCCTCCTTTTTCCTTCTTTATACTTGGTCTCTGCAGTCACTCAGTCTTGCCCAGTAAGGCAGCAGTGCTGATATTCAGTAGGACACACCTCTTCTTTTATTGCTGATCCAAAGTATCAGAGAATTTCCGTTAGTTCTTTAATCCATATTAAGAGCAAGTGATATGTGGCACGTATCAGAATTGAAAGCAAAGTATCTTGACTTTACGTGCTTTTTTCACTTCAGGAGGACTCATAAAGCAGAAGTGCTCTCAGTAGATGCTTTGGTACCCACTTAATCTTCTCTCTTTGTTTCATCCTTCTCGCCATCACTGAGCAGGGACCTGCTAACGTCCATCAGCAAAAAACCTAGCAAATACAATTCTTTCCCCTCAGATGAAGTACTTATTTCTGGAACTACTACTTTTGGAAACTGGCCCGGAACTAAAAATAGCTTCTGTACTGTAGCAGCCTCTGATAGATGAAAGTAGCAATGACGTATTTTATTCTAGGAATTTAAAGTTTCTAAAAGTTCCTGACAGGAAGAGTTTAAATACTTTGTCTGTTCTTCATCCATCCCCTGTGCTCTTTCTCGGTCTTATCCCCCCTCCTGTCAGCCTCTCTCCTCCATCTGTACCCGCCCTCGCTCTCGCAGGGCCTCCTCCTGATCCTCTCCTCTCCCTTTAGTCCCATTAGTTATCTCCTGATGGGTCATTAACTATTAAACACCAGATAGAGGGGAAAGGAGAAGAGGGGCCTTATGTAAGGTTTGTGTCTAGTTTGCAATAATAAATGGGGGAACAGAGAGGGAAGGAGAGGAGGGTGAGGCAGGTCCATGGGGTGTCTTTTCTGTAATGTTAAGTGAGAGCAGATCTGCTGCTTGCTGTCCTCTCGGATAAGGTGTGCTGTACCTACCTAAAATGAGAGAAGAGAGACAGTGATTTACATTAACATCTCAAAAATAGCTAGAAAAGCAGCAGATTTTAGATCACTATACAGTCTGCTCTTTCTCTGCATAGTCTGTCTCACATCCAAAATGCAGCCCAACTTCTTCCCCTCAGGAAATCAGTGCCAGGCCTTCTCATCCAGTCAAGCTTAAGAGGGTTTTTGGATGATCCAGAGACACTTAAACCCCTCAGATGACACCAATTTCAAAGAGCCGTCAGTGTCTTATCAAGTCACTGATGCCATGTACTGTAAACTTAACTTATTGAATGTTGCTTCCACCTAGTGGTCATAAATGAAAAGTTTAATTTTCCCTCCTAGGAATGTACTTTTTGCAACTGATGTCTGTGTAAAACATGGATTTGGAAAACAACATGTTTGGCTTGTTGCTGGTCTGTCATCAGAGTCGACCCTTAATCCAAATATTGTGTGTCCGTCTACAGACTCTCTGATGTTGGGAACGGAGGTCGACCTGCAGCGGGTGGAAAACAGCACGTTTGCCATGGAGATGGTGTTGAAGGCGTGGCTTCAAGAGCAGGGTGGAGACAGGGAGCACCTCCACCTCCTGCTGCCCAGCCCCCTGGACAATCCCATTCCAGGTACAGATACTGGACACAAACATATTGAAGTATTGTGTACAGTAGTACAGTAATATGTGATGTCTTTTCACACTTTCTTATGACATTTGTCACCTGTGTAGTATGCGTGAAGTGTGACATGCAGGAGCGTCTGATAAGCCCCGCCCTCATCCCCCTTAACCCCAACCTGGGAGTGAAGACCGAGAGCGTCCGGGACTTCCTGCCTGTCACTAAGGGATCAGCCAATCAGAGCCAACCGCCACGGAAACTGAAAGCAATCAAGTAAGACACGGGGCTGATGCATTAAAAAGTCCCCTTCTGTTGCTTTCAACTCAGATCTAGCCACACCCTTTTTGAGCTTCACTTAAAAGGAATAACAAAATACTTGTGCTGAAATATGCATTCCTTTAGGGCTGCTGGAAAAAATAATAATCACGATTATATTGGTCAATATTGAAATCACGATTATTTATCACGATTACTCATTAACCTCTGGTATTTGCAATCGTTTCTAAAAAGCATCATACAGTACATCTTAAAATGACATTCCAGGATATAATGTTAGTGTCCTTTCTCTCACAGGAAGAGTCTGAATCAGAACCAAATCTGTTTTACTACTGTGAGTCGGTTCAGCTTTACACATATCACACATAAATGTTACACAGCTAATGAACAATTTTACATCACCGCTCATTTTACATACAGTTTAACAATAAAACGAAATGCTGTCAAAGGTGGAGGGACCGCAGGGTTAGCTAACGTTAGCTTCTTCGTCTCATCTGGGGTCTGATAAATGGTAAATTCATCAAAGTCTGTGCCCATAATGCTATCTTCTAAGCGACTGTAGCTGTCATATATTTCACATGGTTTCACATGGTAGATTTAGAGGCTTCCACCGCTGTCTGTCACTCTGCCTCAGGAGAAATTGCTGTACTCGCCCTTATGTTTGTTTGGTTTTCATGACTTCACAAGTGATGACGTCCTGTCGTTGGGTTCCCAGACAACGGAGTTGGTTTTGCCTTTTTTGCTCACCAAACGCTGCTGTGGCTGTCCTCCTTTTGCCATCTTTACTCGCGCAGATTTTTTTAATTCCAGCTGATGATATGCACACGACTTGCCTCCCTGACCGGGGCGAATGTGCGCATGCGCGTGTCATTCAGAACACAAGACAAAATAAGTGTTCTTGCAAAACAGAACATGGCAAAATAATCGTTTTTTTCTCAATTGTACTATTTTGGTGATCGTTGGGAGCCAAAAACTCGAAATTCAATTAATTGCACAGGCCTATTTCACACAACTAGTTAAAAGTGGTTTGATTTAAAAACCACAGGCTGCTAAGAGGGCAGGAAATGTGTTGCATAGTAAGTAACATGAATGAAAAAAAGAAAGAACTTGAGTACAAAATCTGCGACAGAAGACATGATGAACATGTTTTTTTCTCTTATATTAAGTTTAAACCTTAAAGGGAGTGTGTAGATCTGATGTCTGCCTTCACCATCATCCCAGCCACATCCATGCTTCCTTGTTGGAGTGAGGGAGAGATGAAGCACGTGTGTGTGTGTGTGTGTGTGTGTGTGTGTGTGTGTGTGTGTGTGTGTGTGTGTGTGTGTGTGTGTGTGTGTGTGTGTGTGTGTGTGTGTGTGCGTGCATGCTCCATCAGCCGTACGCATGTAATGTGGCCAGTAAAACCCTGCGTGTCTATGAATGGCCCCATTCTGACAGCAGGGAGTAGTGGAATATTTCTTAGATAAAACTATCCCATCACATCTGAGTCTGCTTTGTTCTGCTCTGCTGGAAAACACTCAAAATAACTGGAGTTGGGCTGAAGCATTGCTCCATGCTCAAAAGAAAGTCGAGAAGTTTCCTTAACTTGTTTGGGAGGGAATGTTGTTCTTCTCATATAGTAGAAACTCATGGGACATGGTAACAGTGGTAACCAAGGAAAGGACAGGGATTGAACACAAGATAAACAGAACGTAACACTGGCTACAAGAAATACAAAAAAAAACAATAAGTGTTTTATCAGTCACAGCAAACACATTCTACTAACCAACAAACTCAAAAGAAAGTATTGAATTAAGTAATTGTATACATATGAATTTTTCTTTATACACAATCTAACACAAATGATGGTTGGCTGACTTACAAGTTTTTTCAGTTACACAATATATGTATTACTGTCCTAAGCTTTTATATATTTCCTAACAGGACAAGCATAATATGGCAAAAAGAAATTGAAAATTATTCTGAGGGTGCACTCATTTTAAATAGCTCAGGAATTGTCAGTTTAAGCCCGTTTTAGTATTTTTAAATGCATACAAAGAATTGTGTTCCTTGCTTCCCACTTCCTTTTACTATTTTTGATACAATAAAACAAAACATGTTAAATAAGCAACTTATACTTATTAATTCGGTACACACATTCCTTTGCATATATTTATGTTCCTGTCATGATCCTGGCTTTTGTTCTATTTCCTGTTTTATTTTATAGGTTCTTCTCAAGTGTCATATTCTTGTTTGACTTCCTGCCTTGTGTGTTTTCCCGCCTTTGTGATTGTCTGCCCCACCCTTGATGTGTTTCACCTGTTCCTCGTCAGCCCTCATGTCACCTGTCTGTCGTTACCACTCTCCTTTGTGGTTGGTGTTCTCTTGTTTCAGTGTCAGGTTGTCTGCGTTTCTTCCTGGCTCTCAGTTACCCCTTTTCCACCAAGGCAGAGCTGGTGCTGGTCCGGAGCCAGAGCCTAGTTTCAAATCGGTTCTTTGTTTTTCGACCACCAAAGCACCAGCTCCGAACCAGTAAAAGTGGCTCTTAACCCTTGTGTTGTCCTTCGGGTCCCAGTGACCCGAAGGACAACACAAGGATTATGTACTTCCGTTTACTTTGTTGAGAATTGCTCTCTAAACAAGGGTTAATACAGCACCTTAGTTCTTGTTTGTACAGCATTTTGGTCAGCTTAAACTGTGTTTAAATGTGTTCTAGAAATAAACTTTACTTACTTTACAAGAAACAGGATTTAGAGAGCAATTCTCAACAAAGTAAACGGAAGTACATAATCCTTGTGTGGTCCTTCGGGTCACTGGGACCCGAAGGACAACACAAGGGTTAAGTAACACCAAATCATTGCTGGGCCAGGGTTACCGTGACCAACAAGACGAACAGAAACTTGTGACCGCCATTTTTGAATTAACAGATAAACACGATGGACGCGATTTAACAACAGCAGCAGTGGTCAGAGGAGGAAACAAGCTGCTTTCTTGCATTATAAAGGCGAGCCGCGCGAACACGCTGGATCCGCCAAGTTTGGATGCCGATGTAGGTCCGCAAAGCCATGAACATCAATAGCAAAGCAACGTCCGCCATTGTTGATGGTGTGTTTGGCGCCGCCGCGCTAACGTTACTGCGAAAGATGAGACGTATACAGTGATGTAAGACCTGGCTCTGTGCTGGCTCGTTAGCCTGTGGAAAAGCAAACTGGTTCTTTGTAGGCTCGTCAGTCGAACCAACTCCGAACCGGCACTAGCTCTAGCTCTGAACCAGCACCTGGTTCTTGTTGGTGGAAAAGGGGTAAGTGTATCTTGTAGTGTTAAGTGTTTCTAGTGTTGTTGGTTTTTTGGATTCAGCCTTTTGGTTATTAATGCTTGCTTTTAGTTCTGCCAACCTGCCTGCCTGGTCTCCTGCTTTTGGCTCCTCCTTTTGAACTCTCAAACCGTGACTATTCCACCATGTACACATATAGTGTATATACAAAACACTTCCATCATCCCACCTAACCATCGCAAAACAAAACAGGGCCTTGAATAAAACATACTATGCTTAGTAATCTTAATCCTGATGAGCTCAGCTTACTTCAGTAAAGATTTCTGGCCACTCACAACCAAGATGTATGCCAAGGGGCGACCATTTTTAAAAGCTTAAATCATTCCTTCTAAAACACACACTGTGTGTGTGTGTGTTACACATACCGGTCGGTCCAAATGTTCTGTGTGTACACTTTACATACTGATGAGTCATGATTTACAGCAGTGACATTTAAATAAAGCTGGAGGACGGTCACACTGCTAACAAATTATTCTTGGCAGGGATGATGTCATTCTCTGCTCATGATGATTTGTTGTGCGTTTGCATACAGACTGCTTAAATCTATTCCAGGAGTTTAGACAGGGCTCCAGACTGCGACCAAATGGTCGCATTTTGCGACCAAAATTTGAGAGTGTGCGACTGAATTTTACATCCAGTCGCACATGTGCGACCAGTACATTTGCCCCCTTTTTTTACACGTTAAATGTCGAAACGTAGGTACCTGAGCGCGTAAGCGCAAGCTTATCTGTCCTCTCTGAAAATAGACAGAGAGCGGTGCTCCGACACAAACACACACACTCGCACACACGCAGAGTTGCGATCGGCGCAAACTACGTCGGCTGTTTTGTTGAAGTCACAGTGAGTGATGCCGATAAAGTGGTTTCAAGTATGGTTACAGTTTTTAAAAACTTCACGCAGACAGCGTTTTCTGCTATATGATATTAAAAACAGTCACGGTGCTGTTGACGTTACACTTCCTCTGAGACAAGCAGCAGGAACTACAGTGTGCAGCTGTGCCCTGGTGACTGACTGACAGGCTGAGGGTGTAAGGCAAGGCAACTTTATTTCTACAGCTCCTTTCAGCAACAAGGCAATTCAAAGTGCTTTACATGAAACATTAAAGCGCAATTAAAAACGGTCATGATGAAAATAAGGCTAAAAAAGTTACAGTGAGTAAGAAATAAATAATTATTCAATTTAATAGGTTGTAGGGACGGGTTTGGGAGGAGAGAGGGAGGGGTTTTATTTTTATTTTTGTTTAATTTCTTTAGAGTGTAACATATTCTAATAAAATAACATGTTCTAAGTACATATGATAAATAGGTTTGGAATTATTTTTACAACTGAAATAATTGTTTTGTAATTACAGAGGGAAAGTACCGAAAAAATGTACCGTTGGGTACTGGAACATAATTTCAGGTATCTGTACCAATATTGGTTCAGATGCGAAAGGTACCCAACCCTAAGGGTAGTAGCCTAAACAATGCATGTTTAATTTTAAGGTGAATTCATTGTAATTGTAGACTAGAGTTGGTATATTTTTTAAATATTTTGTTTACTGTCATGACAGCAATGGTACCTTCTATGTTGCATCTTCAAACGTGACACTGAATTTGAAACAGCACATTGTAATTTCTGCATCTATTATCAAAGTATTTATTAGTAATATAGTGGAAATTAGTAGAAATGTGAATATTTGGTTGGTATGTTGATTTACGGTGTGTGCCCCTAAATTTTCTGGTTGCGCCCCTAAAATTTTCAGTAGGGGGCCACTGTGCTCCTTGTGAAAAATAAAATGTTTAAGCTACACTTCCAGTGGTGACACGTAATGACGTAAAGAGTGTTTTTCTTTGATTGGAGAGAGTTGCTATGGAAAAAAAAGGTCTGCATGCTAACCGTGTGTGTGTGTGTGTGTGTGTGTGTGTGTGTGTGTGTGTGTGTGTGTGTGTGTGTGTGTGTGTGCGCGTGCGCACACGCACTCTAGGACTCTGCGTGCAGACGGAGTGTGTGAGAGTGTGTTGTACGGCCTGCCGCTGGTGATCCGCCCCACCACCTGCTGGCAGCTGGACTGGGATGAAATGGAGACCAACCACAACTTGTTCCATGCTCTCTGCAACGCACTCAGGGTGTGTGGATGTGTTAGGATGTTATGTGAATATGAACACTGTTTGTTCATCTTGTGACCATTTTCTTTACAATTTAGACCAGAAACTAGGTTCCTCCCAGCCTTTTGACACAATCCTATGGGGATTAATCTTATTTACAAGAGTAGAATAGAACAGTAGAAGTTACGGCTGGACGATTAATCGAAAATGTATCGAAATTTTGAAGCTGTTAACGACGTTTTTTTCCCCATGACGATAATTTATTCCTGTTGACAGCCCTAGTAGAAGTAAAATAAAATTGTTCACTGTAAAAACATTCATGCTACAGAGCTTGTGATAATAATTTACTAAATCAGTGATTCCCAAAGTGGGGTACGAGGACGCCCAGGAGTCCGTGGCACTCTGCCAGGGGGGGTCCGTGAAAAGTTTTCAGATTCATTCATTTAAAGTTGCAGTGGGTAGAATGCAAAAAAAAAAAAAAAAAAATTGGGAGTAGAGTGAGACCTCTTCCTGCAGTTCTCCTTATCCCTTCTTTGCCAATAAGAACTCTCTCTCTATGAAGTGGCCAGTAATTGACCAAAGTCTCCCGTGACAACTTCATTTTTTTGTTTTGAAATCTATAAAAGTTCATAGATTACATTCTAATCTAAGTTTAATATAGACCATGTTTGAGTGACAAAATTATTATTTCCATCACTCTTGGATCCCCTGATTGGCTCTTTCGGTTGCTTTTTGCACCATCTGACATTCTCAGTACTCCTCTGTGCAATACAAATGAATGGAAGTGTTTGATGTGAGATTTGTTTTTCCCTCTTTCAGAGTCGTGACTTGTTCCTGCTGCTGCAGGTGGAGCCGGCACAGAGGTCCACAGCTGGAGGCTCAGGTCCATATGCCTGTTTGAGAAAGCAATGTGAATTGATCAGTCCTTGTGAGCGCACTCACATGCCTCGTGTGTGTGTGTGTGTGTGGGGGTGTATGTGTGTGTGGGTGGTTTGGTGTGTTTACAACACAGGTGTGTATTCTCACTACGTCCTCCAGCCGTCCCCATCCCTCTGCCTCCTGCTGAAGCCTGTGGTCTCCAGAGAGTTGCTGCTGCCGTGTGCGCTACCTGTTGCCACTCAGGAACCTGCACCTGATGCCATGCACTCTATACAGGTGAGGTGACGTTCATTCATTCATTATATTCATTACAAACAAATGAGAGAAGTAGACTGTATATATATATATATATATATATATATATATAGTTGTAATGACAGTTATTATAGACAAATTCAGATACAAATACACTTAAATACGTACCTTAAGTGTGAGGATAAACAATATATTTTAAATAAAAACACTAATTATAGTTAATATATCACTACAAATCTATATTATTGTTTACTATTATTGTATATTTATCCCATGAACCATGAACAGAAACACCTCTGATTCTCACTTCTAAGCAGAGATGCAGAAATGGACATAATGCTTGGTTACTTTCATCAAATTTAGTTTTGTCTGAAGATGGGAATTATTTTTTTTTTTAAAGTTTTAATTCCATTTAAGAACGAGATATTGTCTGTCATGTGTATTTTGAACAGGCTATAGCCATATATGTGCGTAACTCTTTGTCATTGAGTTTCAATGGATTTATTTGTAGGTAACCAAAGTTGTTGATGTGTCCTGTCTATTTCTCTGTCAGGGTTGTCTCACTCAGCTGGATGAGGAGTGTGTGTTCAACCCTCTGTCTCTGAGCAGTAACCTGTACCAGCACCTGAGGAGTAGAGGCCTGCTCTCACAGCCTCGATACCCATACAGGTCAGAGGGGGTGGATGCCACGATGCAAATGCATCCGTGTACCCCGTGTGATAATGTTAGAACAGTGTAAATGTTTGGATGTAGAGGTCTCAATGAGGACATGATACTGATAATGGTTGATTCCAGACTGCAGCCAGCTGCTGCCCACAGAGACCAGTCCCAACCACTAGAGGGCCTTAAAGGCACAGCCAGCAGGCAGCCGCGGCAGGTAAACACAACAGCTTTATGGCAGTGTAAAGGTCACAATGTGCTGCTCACACAGACAAGCACAATGATTATGATTATGAGCAAAGTTGATAGCCCGAGTCAAGAGCAATTTGAAACCACAAAGCAGGAAGAAGGTTTTTATAAACCTCATTTAGGTTTTTAGGTTTAGGAATGTGTGCTTTACCAATGCAACTTCCTCCTCATGTCTCACTTGAGTATTATCTCAGTAGATGGCAGCACTTACCGTCTGCAGAGACAATATAGTGCATAAATACACAGAACATAAACCAGCCCTTTATGTTAATTTATCAGAATATTTTAGCAAAGACATATTTGAAGTCATTTTACCTTAATGTTTTAACACTAAACAACCTCAACACTGGCAGCAGATGGAATCAGATGCAGCAATTGTCTCCGTGTGTCTTCTGGGAAGAGTTTAGATAATTAGATATGACCTTAACCTTTTAGAAGAAGTAATCAGATTAAAAGTCCTGCATTTAAAATCATACTACCAAGTAAAGTACAGAGATATAACACCTCTTTACTTTTACTTAGTAGTAGGATCAGCTAAATTTCATCCAAGTGTTAAAAGTAAAAGTACTTGTTTTGCAGAAATGTTATAACAAAGCGTATATTATTAATACAGATGCACCAGTGTTTAGGCAGCATTTGACTGTTGTTTTGCTTGTAGTGGGACTAGTTTAAACTAGTATATGAACTGTAGGTGTCCACTGTGTACACACAGGGTTACACTTTGAAAGATCGTAACATTTCATGTTGCTTCGTTACATCCACTGAGGCCGACTGTGACCTGAGAGTGTTTAGCTGTTGGCAGTGTGACTCATCAGGCTTGATAAGGCTGCTTACATGCAAATAGTTCACTACAGCAGCAAAACACAGAAACTGTTCACCCGCTCTGCTTCTGCTTTGTTCTGTTCTTTGGCACACTGTCTTTTTATTCACTGCAGTGGAACTTAACCCTTTAACTCTAAACATAGTGTTTGTATTTGCCCTGTTGATGTCTTCTTCCTCTCTAGTTCTTTATCTCTTTTGTTCCACCTTCTTCAGATCCTCCTCCTCTTCCTGTCTTTCAACTCACTCTTTCTTTTCTTATAAATCCAAGAACTGACAGCTCAGACTATATTATTCAATTCCAGAAACCAATGTATTTTGTTGCTTCAATATCATTCTAAACATTTTCAAAACTTAAACTTGAATTATAAAGGCTGTGTGTTGTCTCCACTCAGCCACAAAACCAGGGTCGCCAGCTGGGAATGAACAGCAAGGTCAGGGCTACTGTGGCTCCCCTGCCCTCGTCCTCCTCCCACTCCTCTTCCTCCCTGGGACCTCCCCCTGCTAAGGCCTCACGTCCAGCTCTGATGCTCCTCAGCAGCAGCGGCAGCAGTGGCAGCCGCCGGGCCCTGGCCACTGCTCCACAGTTGGAAGACAATGATGATGGGGCCTCCATTGTGATACAGTAAGAACACTGGGGGGTGAGCGAAAGACAGTGGGCCGAGAGAGCAATACAGTGACAGGGAGGTGACAGAGAGAGAGAGAGAGAGAGAGAGAGGTGGTGTAGTGCTTCCTCAGCAAGTCACATGCACACACACACACACACTTTGAAATCCTTCAGCATCCTGACCTGCCACTTCAAAGGGCCTTCCAGTGTTAGCACACACACACACACACACACACACACACACACACACACACACACACACACACACACACACACACACACACACACTTGGCTAATCGATCCCCATTGTAAAGGATGTGAGTAATCAGGCATCTCATAAAGACTTTGTAAAGGAGGGAAAGACACACACTAATTTGCTCGTAAACACACACAACACACTCACACTGTTCTGCACTACACTCTGGGTGGTTGCAGCTTCTTTGATACTTCAATTCATCTCTATTCTCACCACACAAACCATATTAGCTAGAGCTGAATATAGCAAGCCTTGGGGGGGGGGGGTGTGTGTGTGTGTGTGTGTGTGTGGAAAGTTTCGACTCGCTGCCATCTTTAGATTGCTGAGACAGCAAAACGTCCACATCACACACTGCGAACAATGAAAAAGCGGGAGAGAGCAACATAAGACATCTAGAAACAGGCAGAAACCGCTTGCAAAATAATGATTCAGTAAAGCACAATAAAGCATGCACGCTGCAGCTATAGTGCTATACTACATACGGACTCATAGACAAACACACATATTCACATTCCATTTCCATTTAGCCCTTAAGTCCCGTCTGAACACAGCTTCACTGTTTTAATGAGACGGAGAATAAAGCAGCACACAGGCTGGCCTCTCTGCTCTCCTTCACCCCCACAGCGAGCCCTCTCTCTGGGGGTTGAAAGGCAGCGTGAGGGTGGGGGGGGGGTGGATGAAAGGAGAACAGAGACGAGAGAAAAATGTTTTTTAAACTGCAGCATGTTCTTTAAAATTGACATCAAAAAAGGTATGCAAACGTAAAAATTCATTGGTGTTTGAGATTTCGAGAGAGGTAGATTGGAGTTCATGCAGTGACCTCACTGGTCGCACATTTAATTTGATTTTCGTTCATAGGCACGTATTTGTCAGTTGGGCACATCCATCATTACTATTATTAATTCATTCCTCGTCAAGGAGCTTTGTTATTGACACACACGCGTGCGCACACACACACACACACACAGGCTTAATCAGTCTCCCGCCATTCCACCCCCTTGTTGCACCATATAACATTATGGACTACCCAGTGACTTCATGACGTTGTGATGTCACAGGACTTCCGCATTCACAGATCACATCCACAACGATCCTTTTGTCTCCGAAGAGAATTTGACCAGCGGACCTCCAAAACTGCCCACTGACATTTTACCCACTTCTCCCTCGCTCTCTCCATCCTTTTCCCTTTTCTCTCTCGCTCAGTACTTTCTTTTCCAATGATCACGAGCTCAGGGACGTTGAGTCAACATGTGTGAATTTCATAAATGTGTTCAAATAGAACAACAACCTCTCTGTCCCTGTCTGGCAAAGTTCCCCTTTCTTAACCGGGACGACATCAGCCACACTCCTCATTAAATGTCACCAGATGAATGGGGTGGGAGCGACGGCTAACAAAAAGTGTCCCTGTTTGTGTTTGTTGAAATTTAACAGAGAGTCTCGCTAGTGAGGAGATTATTCAGGTTTTGGCAAGTCGTTGACCCATTGCCGCTGTTCTTTTCCAAGAAAGTTCTTTGTTCATTGTTGTTTTTATGACTCCACCACAGAAACAGCCTTATCTCATAGTGTTGACTTACTCGTGGTCCTGTTCAGCTTTCATGTTGTGTGTGTGTTGACTGTTTTCAGTCCAATTCATTGTCTGAGGTGCAAAGGAAATGGATTGATGTCATTCAGTCATTCTGTAAATTCATTCATTTAGTTGCTTATATTTCAGCTGTTATGTCATTTAAGCTGTTAAGTATTTCTTTTTATTAGATTTGTATTTTAACACTGTGTATGAACTGTGGGTTAATAAATTGTCTTTTAAGTAACATTTTGGTGGGAGGATTACTTTTGCTTTAAAAAAAGGCATCAAATCATGTTTAACCTTACACTTTAACACTGTTTAACACCCACTGGTTGGCCTGTGGAGCGCAGCACTATGTAGAACTTGCAAAGATTGACAGTGCTATGAAAACGTGTTGTATATGTATCGATAGATTAGACTCTCTTTGCCGTCATTTTTTTCCCTTTAAAAGAATAACGCCCTGTAGTCAAAATAATCCAGGCACAATGCATGACAGAGCATACAGCTGAAACCTTGAAAATATAGTGTACATCTTTGAAAATGTTATGCCAAAATGTATCCCAAAGATCTGACGATCAAACAAAGGCCATTTGTTTTAATTTAGGCAGACCATCACCAAAAGGTGGCCATTAAAGAAACCATGAAGAACTTCTAAACCAAACCATTTGTAACCCAAAAATCCTATAAGGTGATGTCAGGAAACTGCACATATTTATGAGCTGTGATTAAATTGCCCCAAAGTTATGGTGGTTTTGGTGTTAGGATCGAATGAGAACTATCTAATCAACTTTAACCTTTTACCAACTACAGTACTGTTCCACCCGCAGCGTGCTAGCACTATATAAAACTTTCACTGACTGCGAATACTATGAAAAGGTACGTGAATATATCTTTCTGAAAGGGTGGCCTATTTGTGGTCTGCTGCAGGTTGCACATGTGGCAGCTAGATTTGAGTTTGTATACGCAGTGAGTTTGTGCCAGCCTTTTCTTTTGAGTGCCTTGCTGACACGTACAATGCGGCTACTTCACAGTGAAACCTTATCTTTATATGATGACAAATGTATGCTTTTTGCTAGCGAAATGGCATGAAATTGCATCTCAAGAAAGACCAAGTGTGGTCAAAATGTTGGTACAGTAATAAAATCATTGGAGCTTAGTGAGCGGCCATCTTTAGCTTCCATATATGTCATTGCCATGTGCATTCACCAGACAATATTTCAGTTTTCTGTTCACCATTTCCTGAAGGTGGAGAGGTGACCTTTCATTTTGCAGACAGTGAATAAATGTCTAAGTGTCTCAGTCAACATGGACGGGACTTCTCTGTTATAGTCCTACTTTGACTGATAAGCTCTGACTTTTGTGGATAGGTTTTTTGTTGTTGGCATCTGCATTTCTTTCCATTCAGATCTGGGCCTCCCGGACTTAAATTGGAATAGCATTTCTATGTACTATGTCTAATCAGCTTCTAAATCTGAGTTAGGATAATATTAGTGCTGGGACTTCCTGCTTTATTCTCAATGTATCATTTCCTTCTTTGTCTCGATCTGCAGAACAGAAGAAAACTGTCAGACTCTATCTGTCTCCCAAGCTTAATACACTGTCTCTTTCCGGTAATTGTTCTTACTGGTCAACAACAACAGCACAGGGCTCGAATATACACAGACGAATGGAGCAAGAACACACACCAGAGTCACAATTCATATGCAGGTTACAGGCTTTCACAAGCAGAGCTGAGTGAAAACTGAAAGAGGATGTGCATCTTTGTGAGGAAGTGAGGAGGTGAAGTGAGGAGGCTACAGGACTGGAACTATAATCCTACTGACGGATATTTGAAAGGTCTGTACTCCTACGCACGTCTAGAAAAGTCTGGAAATCGGATTTGCTGATTAGCATGCCTCTGAATCATGAACATAGATCACCAAATCAAGTCAAGAAATGAAGCTCTGAAAAGGTATGATAATTTAGTTTGGTCTAAGAAAACTTTGCCATACAGATTTTCCAGAGCACAGTTCTTGGATTAGCAGGGTCACAAAGTCACTGACACATGCTGGAAAAAAAAAACTACAAATCCCTTTATTGTCATACTTACACCTACATACAAATTACGGTTTTGCATAGGCACCCCTTTTATTTTCCAAGGCAATGGAGCGACAATCTGTCATTTCCTTCAGATAACGCTGAGAGTCGAGAGAGTGAAAAAACTCTTTCAGACACGCACAACTGAATGGGTTAGCCCACGCACAGCTAAAAATAAAAGCTGGTGGTCTGCAGAGTCTAGAGGAAACCGGACAGTTTCAGGTGCGTCTGAAGGCAGAACACACAAATCCTCGTCAGATGTGCGCAGTGAAAGATCTCATATTTCAGTATTTTTCGTCTGTACTGCAATTTTAAAACAGAATGAGGAAAT
The DNA here is from genome assembly GCF_010015445.1 of Perca fluviatilis. NCBI lineage: Eukaryota > Metazoa > Chordata > Actinopteri > Perciformes > Percidae > Perca > Perca fluviatilis. The sequence goes on from NC_053125.1 coordinate 10,865,464, forward strand.
GCAGTTGAGTTTCGCCCCGAGGGTGTTTTATATTCAGAAGTGCAGCTGGCAGGTGTGACACTTTTTTTTCAAGATTCGAAACAAGTGGGGTCTCGCCACATGTGGTCTGCATTCAAAAGGATGACTTTTGCTTTTGCATCATTATCATTATTGGATTCATACATTATAGTGGCAGATGTCAATATGGTAACTACATCATCAAGAAGTTATTAGGAATCTTAGAATGATCAGTTTGTTAAAGGAGGTTTCCGCAGTTACATTAAAGTCATATTTTTATCCAGTGAAAGTATGTCTGTGTTGTCATTAAGGCTTGGTTAATTGCCGCTAAGCAGCTAAAAACAGAAGTAATACTCTACTAAAATGTGCCATACGTTGATCATGCAAATCTGACTGGACCGTTTGTGTTTATTTTTGCCCCTAACAGCCAATCAGCCAACTGTACAGACGTTTACTGTAAGCTCGCCAGCAACGGCCGTCGTGTGGCGCGTGCCTGTGTTCTTTCTGTTGTTTGACTCCAGTCGCTCTACCCTCTTTCTTTTTTTTTCTTCTATTTTTTAGGAGACAAGTTGAGACATTTGCAACCCGCTTCATCTTCACGAGTGCAAAGTTTGGTATTTAATCTTTCACGAGTGCCGGAGATGTGTTTCCCAGCATGTCAAGCCTCCACCTGTTGCTGTAGTGTAAAGCCTAGTTTCAGTGCATCTTGTTGTTGGACTGATCGTCTTCTCTTAGTAAGTATGACATGACCTTTGAAAGAGAGAGAGAGAGAGAGAGAGAGAGAGAGAGAGAGAGAAGAGAGAGAGAGACCTTGACGGGACAAAGGCAGTCACACAATGCTGAAGATAGACAGGACGACTGACTGGCATGATAATAACAGTCGAAGTGTGTGTGTGTGTGTGTGTGTGTGTGTGTGTGTGTGTGTGTGTGTGTGTGTGTGTGTGTGAGACACAGACCTCAAACCTGCAGATAAAACTGGTCAAAGATAGCGTCGTGTGGCTAGAAACGACACAAACACGCCTACACATGCACGAGTCCAGCTGTGTCTGCCATATTAAAGTCAACTGTGTCTAGCTGCGTTGAAGTGACTCTCGTTTCAACATTTATCAATTGATCCCCACTTTTTTTCCCCACAAATTCAGTGTTTTTTGTTCTTTTTGTGTCATGCTGTCCTGCAGCAAAAACTCCGAGAAAAATCACAGAAGTACATCTGAAAATGTGAAGTGAGGTCTCTGATACACTTTCATTATGAGGCTACCAACCTTCAGCGCACACATAATCACACAGGAATGCACACATGGCGATACGGCAGCAGTGGTGGGACGTTTGCAGACACATAGTCCCACCCTGACATACCGTTCACTGAACAAACTTGACAGCAGCAGGCTCGTTTGTAGATTTCTCACTCGCCTATAGATGTCACACGTACGTGCACACATCCATCAGCGACCAGGCAGTCAGTTGAGCTGTTCTGCAGATGCGTGAAAGGTCAAAGCAGATGAAGAGAGAAATGTGAGGGAAGGAAGAGAGAGGAGGTGGCAGAAAGCGCTTATTGTGACACAGGAACAACATCTAAACCACTTCCAGTTTGAAAAGCTATAACAAATGTGTTGCTACAAAGTTCTAATCAGTCAGTAAGTTGAGTTTTTGATACTACTACTCTGATGGTAGTTGAGATCTTAAGAAACTGCATTTAAACCATTATGAGACACTTAAACTCTTCATTGAAACCAAGATGATTGCTGCCAGTGTCGTGCCAACCTACCATACCTACCTCTGTGGTCTGTGTTCAGTGACAGAGGAAACTCTGAGCTATGTTAGGGCCTTTTAAAGGGGCCCTCCAGCCAAAATGTCGAATGTCTTCTGGATAATGACGTCATCAAGGTTATCTCAGCCTGGTCTAACAAAATGATGCTGTCGGTTGCATTGTAGGAAACGTAGGAGCGCTAAAAGTCAGGATATCTCGGCCTCTGCTGCTTCTAAGCATTTTGCCTCTGGAATCCCCAAACTTGATGTACAATTCTAAATAACTCGAGTACAGCTTTAAAGGAATAGTTTGAACACAGTTTGAAATTATGTTTATGTGCTTTCTAGTTAAGAGTTAGATGAGAGGACTGTTAACCACTCTCGTGTCTGACTGTTTAAAGATGAAGCTACATCCAGCACAAGGTTAGCTTAGCTTAGCATAAAGACTGGAAACAGTCTAGCCTGGCTCTGTGCAAAGGTAAATACATTTGCCTACAAGCTCCTGTACAGCTCATTAAGGATGACATGTCGTGGATTCATGGGTTGATAATGTTTCTTTGGCCGGGTGCAGTGACTTCCTGGAGTCTCTGCTGGTTGCTTGGCAACCCCACGGTGACAAGACTCCAGGCAACAGCCAAGCTGGGAATGATTGAGATTTCTCTTGGCACAGCTACCAGAAGACTTCCAACTTTTTTTGACAGGTTGCTCACGTCACATTTACGTCGTCTCTCTCAGTTGGAGGCTGCTCAGTAACACTCAGCGCTCACCAGAAAAGTGTTTCTAATATCCTTCACTGGTCTCCGTCCAGAGACGTTGGTCCATTTATTTATCTGTCTATGACTATTTCCACACTGTATGCTAAAAAAAAAAAAAAAAGCTAATCTGCTGCTGGCTGTGGCTTCATATTTAACATACAGTACAGGCCAAAAGTTTGGACACACCTTCTCATTCAAATGTGTTTCCTTTTATTTTCATGACTATTTACATTGTAGATTCTCACTGAAGGCATCAAAACTATGAATGAACACATATGGAATTATGTACTTGACTAAAAAGTGTGAAATAACTGATAACATGTCTTATATTTTAGATTCCTCAAAGTAGCCACCCTTTGCTTTTTTATTAATAAGGGAAAAAAATCCACTAATTAACCCTGACAAAGCACACCTGGGAAGGTAAAACCATTTCAGGTGACTACCTCATGAAGCTCATTGAGAGAACACCAAGGGTTTGCAGAGTTATCAAAAAAAGCAAAGGGTGGCTACTTTGAAGAATCTAAAATATAAGACATGTTTTCAGTTATTTCACACTTTTTAGTTAAGTATTCCATATGTGTTCATTCATAGTTTTGATGCCTTCAGTGAGAATCTACAATGTAAACAGTCATGAAAATAAAGAAACACATTGAATGAGAAGGTGTGTCCAAACTTTTGGCCTGTACTGTATATGAGTTGTCATAATATTCTTATCTAACTCTCATCCACAGTTAACGCAGTCATTTTGATTTCACATTTCATTAGCTATTAACAAATTCTCTCCATAAAACCAAAAACTCCCTTTCGTAAGTATGGTATGTTTCCATGAATGCCGTTACAAACTAAATGGTTGAATGACCTTTTCTCAGAAATTAACCACAACCAAACGCTCAGCTGAACGCAGTTCACGTTATGACCAGAAATTGGGCAAAGTCTTTAACACACACACTGTAAATGTGTAAACAGCTTGTTTTGGATATTCCAACCAGGAAGTGTTGAGCCCTAATAAAGGAGCCAATGTTGGCAGCATGAAAACACTACCATGTACTGTGTGCTGTGTGTGTACCGTGCTTCTTTTTTCCAATGAGTTCATCGAGAGTTTAATGAGAAAGACAGAACTTTGTCGTCGCTCTTTCTCTTTCTGTTTTTCTTCCCCCACTCTGTCTGAAAAAACAGCAGAGGGGGAGACGAGTTAGGAAATGTAGCCTCAATGTGTAATCAAGTTACTTTTGGAGGACTTCCCTGTCCAGAAAGTAGTCCAGCAGCAGGTGGGTAAATAAGGAAAGAAAAGAAAAGGGATAAAGAGGGATGATGGGGATAAAGAGCAGCAGCAGCAGTGACGGGAACAGTCTGTACCTGTTATGCAAGCCAACCAGACTCAGACAGGTTCATCCGGGCCAGCATTCATCATGTCAGCATCTTTTTCATCTCTTCTCTCCCGTCTTTTTCTTCACACTCTTTCGTCATCCTCAGCTCAGGATAAATAGGACAGGGTTTTTTTTTTTTCTTCTATCTTCCCATTTGACCCCTCTTAACATATTGTATTCCTGTCCTCCTCTCACGGTATTTCTGCAGTTAAAATGCGCAGCGTGTCCGACCCGAACCAGCCGCCATTAACTGTCACCAGAGCAACCGAACAACAGAATTAATGCAGAGAGGGAGAAAGGAAGGAAGAAAGAAAGAGTCTTTTGCTTCTTTTTTTTTTTTTTTTCTAGGCTCAACTTTAACGGTGCGATTAAGTGGTTGGAAAACGACTGAAACAACAAAAACCGAGTGTGGCAGAGGAAGGGATGAGGTCAGACTGTTTTACAGTCCCGTTTGGTCCAGAAGAACAGAAAGTCTTTGAAAACCTGAAAACGGTGTCTGATTGGCTCCTGATGGGACGTACACATTAACGGGAAGGCGTGACGTAGCAATCGGGGGAGTTCTCTCGTTTACAGATCCACTACCGAGAAATATTTGATGTTTTTGGAGCCATTTTTATTAATAGTTATATTTACAGACAGCACAGCTGTTTATAACACATCCATTCGCACACTGACACATTGCAGGGGATTGATTAGTTTCATATTGAGTTTGTCTGTACAAGGAAGGGATTCAACAATATGACCCTGTGCAGGAAGTCGCCTCTGTATTCAAAGGCTACATGAGGACCATGACCTCTTTATGACCCAATGTCTGTTTCCAAGACCCAGTCTTAAAGTCCCACTTGTAATGCATCCTCCAAAACAGTAGCAACAATGTTTTTCCATTGGGTAGATCCTAAGATGCAACTACGTCACATATTAGTGTCCTGGGCTGAAAAAAACTGTTATAATCAGTCCAGGCACACAGAGAAAGATCAGCTCCTTTTGAGAAAGTGCTAGCCTCAAAGATACTCCAAACCTAAGCAGTGCAAAAACATGTTTCCCAGTGACTTCATAAGCACTGCAGACATTTTATAAAAGAAGAGCCAAGCCGCTCTCTCAGCTTGTTAAAGTGAAGCCTGTAAGGCCACGCTCCTTTTGGCAAAAGATTTCTGTGTGTGTTCAAGTGAAGTGGGTGCTTCCAACCACACTGTGGCCTAGTACTTCAGTTATGGGTTTGACCATGCAAACACTCACTCTCTTTTTCTCAAACACACACACACACACACACACACACACACACACACACACACACACACACACACACACACACAGAGGGTGGCCCTACAATAGTGGAACTCAATGTTTCAAAATGCAGCCATAATGTGGTTTTCTCATAGTTCTGAGCTAATCCACTCCAAATGAATCGACTGTCTCAAATAATGATGCCAGTCCACAGATGGGAGAAACTGCAGGAATAAAGGCATCAACCAGGTTTTCTGCATTAACACTTCTCCTCTCTTCACAAAAGTAGATCAACATTTCATGTTCAGTCCCTGGAGCAAAAGAAGGATGTCAAACATCTCCCAAGTTGTCATAGATGATGTCAGGTGATCTCAGGGGCGCCTGGTGGTTCTGGTTGTAGCACGAATTAGCGGACGGAGGTTTCTGCTTAGACACTTTGCTGTACAGCTCCCTCCCCCCGCCTCCCCAAATGTTGTTGTTGTTGTTGTTCACGTTACTACCAGGACCTCCATGTTTCCCAGGGGGCAGTGGCACCGGCTCCTTCCGAGCAAAAGCAGCCCTGCCCGGCTTGGGGGCGGTGATAGGTTTGGGCCACCTCGGAGCCGGAGGTTGTGGCGTTCCGCGGCTCGGGCCCAGCTGCGGAGGCGAGTGTCTTTGGGACTCCGGTCCTGACGGGGCCACCACCTCTCCCTGTCTCCTCTGGCTGTGGGGCTCCAAACGGGCCTCGTCATAAATACCCGTCCCTGAACTAGTGGACATGCTGGCGCCGCCTTTGGCGCAGCCCTCGGGTTCATCGTATATGTGTTCCAGATGAGGAACGGGAGGGGATGAAGCTCCTTCTGCTTTGCCTCCCGGGGGTCGCCTGTTACTGTTCACCCCTCGTCCTCCCCCTGCAGCCCCGTTCAGACTCAGCGCGCTGGTTTTCTGGCTCAGCTCCAGGCTGATCCGGTCGTACACGTGCGAATACAGGTCCGGTGGCTTCCTCTGGTTGCAGCCACCAAGGTGATGATCCCCTTGGACGCCACCTCCCGAAGCGTCGTCTCCTACTGGTCGGAGGCGTGGGGTGGGCACTGGAGCGTTCGGGTTGCTGGTTTGGCTTTGGGCTTTGATGCTGTCCACTGGGTCGGAGTAGAGGCAGTCAGCGCTGTGCAGAGGCAGGCGCACTGAGTCTGCTGGCTCGGAATAAAGACCTGCATGTTCATCAGCTAAGGAGAGACCTTTAGCTGCCACCGACCCTCTGGGAGACTTTGGAGGGGCCCCGCCACCTCCCAAAACCCCCAACATGGCTGGTGGATCTGGTAAACTCCTCCCCTTGAGTCCTCCTGCTGTTCCTTGCCCCCTTCCTCCTCCTCCTCCTCCTCCATCTCCACCCTCTCTCTTCCCGAGCACGCCATCAGCAGAGCCCGGTTTGCTGCCGCCTGAATCTCCGTCTGCCTCCCGGCTGCTGGAGCTGCTGCTGCTGTCGCAGCTTCCTGCCGTCGTGCCACTGGGATTGGCGCTGCGTAGGTGCTGCAGTGACGCAGGGCAGTCGGAGTCAAAGTTGACGGGGTAGCTGGAGTGGCGCTCCTCAGCCAGAACCTTCTGGGACTGGATGGCCTGGTCCACCAGCGTGAAGATCTCGTTGCCTTGCTTGGTCTCAAAGGTGAAGTTACCGGGGCCCGAGTCGCAGCGTCGGCCCGCCTCGAACGAAAACATCACCTAGAGAAAGAAAAGAAAAGAAAAGTAAAGAAAAGTTAGTTAGTGTCACTAAATAAATATACACAGCGGTGTCTGAATAAATGCCAAATGGAACTGAAGTAATGGAAGCTAGTCACAGACGTCCCAGCTCTCTTTGCCAGGCATCACTCATTTATCCTTTTCTTGGCACTAGAAAAACGCTTGCTTCCTTTTTCCACTGAATTTTACTTTTCATTTCTCTCAGCATATCGACTGCATTGCTTCACTGCTCTGCTCTGACTTACTGTTGAATTCTATTTCACGCACAGACCTCCTTCGCTGCTTTCTAGCCCTACGCGTTCAGATCAATGCTGTCACATGGTTTTATCATCAAAGTAAGTGTCAGTCTCGACACATGCATAAATACACATGTGTGTAGAGAAAACAGACGCACACTTTAAAGGTCGATCATTTTGAAACCCTGGTCTCGAGCTCTGGAGCCTCAAAGTGACACAAAAACAGCCACAGACTCTAAAGTTAGATATCCTCTGACGCCGAGGCTCTGACCACATTCTCACACACACACACACACACACACACACACACACACACACACACACACACACACACACTGCTGCTAGAAGTACCATTTGCACTTCCTACAATAACTCAATCAATCAATCGTTGCAGTCGCAGCTTGAATTGAACACACCAAACTTCCTCTGCCTGTACTCGTCAGGTGAGTCAGAGAGCTGTTTTGCATTTGTTTTTGAACCTGTTTCTATGCTGTTTAGCTGCACATTTTTATATTTATCTCTAGTGGTTATTGTTGTTGTTGTTAAACTGATCCCGTTATTGTTGTTATTATTATTTGATTATTTATTATTAGATCTTTTTTTGATCCCTGAAGACAAACTGTTCTCTCTCATAAGCCCAGGCACCCACCCGGTCTCGCCCGTATCTCCTCAGCAGCTTGTAGGGCCACACGAGAACGTTCCTCTTGGTCTTTGGCTCCTTCAAGATTAAGATGTCGTTTTCGGCTTTCAGCCAGTAGCTGCCCGCCAGCCCGCAGCGCTCTGACGCCTCGGTGCGCTGAACGCTCACCCAGAACTCGTTCACTGCAAGGACAAGATAGGAGAGGTGTTTTTCCTTACGTTTACTTAAATTCCCAAATTCCTTTTTTATATGATCTTCTGTAATGCAATATTCTCTGCAGATTCTTAAACTGGTGTAAGGCCAGACTGTTTGTGTTTAGTGTCCTTACCCTCCTCTCTGGAGTAGTAGATGAGGTTTTCGGACATCTGCAGGTCCTGGGCTCCTCCATTAGAGTCTGCAGCAGTACTGGTGCCGCTGCTGCTGCTCCCCCCGCCTCCTCCCTGCTGACACACAGACACACACATAGACAGTCAACCAGCTGAGAAAAACGCCAAATTAGGATTCTTTTTTATAGTATGTTGATCAGGAGTTTGGTTTTCCACTGGAAGGATAATAGTAGGCAAAGAGTGACAGAAGGGAAGGAGGAAAAGAAAAAAGAGAGAGAGGCTGAGTGTGCAACAGAGAACGAAGCGGATGAACTCCTGGAAACTCCCTCTGGCTTCCTCTCTGCAATGCAAGTGCAATGTTCACGTGTGTGTGTGTGTGTGTGTGTGTGTGTGTGTGTGTGTGTGTGTGTGTGTGTGTGTGTGTGTGTGTGTGTGTGTGTGTGTGTGTGTGTGTGTGTGTGTGTGTGTGTGTGTGTGTGTGTGGAGACTCCGGGGACATGTGGGAAACATTGGAAGACACACAAACAAAAAGAATTTAGCAGTTGAAAAGATTTTGGGAAAAAAAAAGAAGTTCTTCAGATTTTTCCACCAAATAAGGAGATTTGTTTTGTTAGATATTTTTTAGTTCCATTCAGGCTCAAAATATACACGTTAAGAAAGATCGTACCTTAAAAAGCTCCCATGAGGAGAGAAAAAGGTGTAAAGATACCTGGAATGCGATGTCACACATGGTATCCATCCAGTCCTTGGCGGCGTTCTTCTCTGCTGCAAACATGTGCGTCTTGTCGTTGGTCTCCACACAGAAAGCTGCCATGTTTTCTTTGGGACAGCTCTCCGTCACCGCCGGCAGGATGGAAATGCACTCAGACAAGCGGATGATCTTCTTGTCAAGCTTCCTGGTTTTCTCATTGGACCCGCTTCCCGAGCCTCCGCCGGTCCCGGCCCCTCCGCCCGAGGGCGAGTCGTAGAACTCGAGGCGGGCGATGCCGTTTTGGCTGGCTGGGTAGAGGACGAACCAGTTCTTCTTCCATTTCTGATGAGTGGGAAAGGAGGAAAAGTTACAGAGGAGAACATTTAAAGCTGCACTAAACAATATCTCTGTTATCAACAGAACTAATGACTAGGAATGTGTGATGTGATAGGTGTCGCTCGTAGGGGCGACCCACAGATGAATACCATCAGACCCGGTAGTTTCCCTTTGGTTCCATTCTTACAACGTGCATATTATTTTTTTTAAATGTTGCCGTATTGAGTTTCTTTCTTTGAGTTTCTACTTTGTTTACTTGTTCTTATTTAATTTTTAATTGAGATGTTTTTTTTTTTTTCTTTTCATATTTAAAGTGCGTGATCTGTAATGTTTTCCCATTTTGGTGCCGTTAAACTTTTCTAGATCTTTTGTTACTTTTGATGTATTTATATGTCTTATTTGTAATACAACAATAAGATGCACACGTTTTATTTCCTCTTGAGATCCAGCATTTCATGCTAGAATGCTATTTCTAAAGGTTTGGAGGGGATGACAGGAAGAAAAAGAGGCTAGAAAAGAGAAAATCTGATTTTTTTTTTGAGGGGGGGTTTGCAACACACATCTGTCCTGTTCCTGTTTTGGGGAGGGGAGAACAATTTGCATGTGGTTTGTTAAGACAGTAATGGGGAAAAGCAAAAGGCAGAGTTTGTCCTCAGACGATTGTGAGTCAAAATCATATTTTCAGGTCTTTCTTACCCTTACTTTTTATCTGCTGACTGAGGCTTAATGTAGGAGGCATGTGGTGATAAATCTAATGCAGTTTGACTCAGACCAGTAGCACACGCCATTGCTTCCTCTACATTCGATCAGCAGCCACTGCTTTGATTCAGTGAGTAAGAGTTTAGTGTGACAACCCCTCGTCATACTTAGAATTGGGGCCCCAACAAAGACAAGACGTGCACTCAAAAACAGGTATAACCCCAAAATAATACCACTGTGAGAAATTACAAGGCAGTGTGCCGTGGCCCCCAACAGGTTAAAAATATAAATCGGTCCAAAGTAGGTGACAGGTGCATCACGTCTCCCTGAGGAGAGCAGTGAGGAAGCAACAGCTAACAATGATCTCTTCCTCCACAGGGACATACAACATGACACACAATACTGAACACTAAGACGCACAGCGAGCGTGTAGGACTCCAGATGTTCAGTGCTAAAAATAGGACACGGTGACACACTGCATGTGGGATAATGTGCAATCACTACACAAACTGGTATGTGATTATGGTAAAACTGTACGAGATGCCAGAACTCAACACTTGTTTGGGAAGTCCCTGTCGTCCCTTGTACCTCCGCATCACACTATGCCTCATCTCGGCTACATTCCCCTGCATTCACTCAGTGGGGAGGAAGCTGCCTGACAGCCAGAGAGCTGAGCTTGTGACAGGAAGGTCAGAAAATCCTTCGACCAGCGGGGAAACTGCGGGTCTTCAAATGCTCCCCTATCAGTGGGATTTTTCTTCTTCGCTGCTCAGATAATATTGAACAAAAAAATTGTCATCTGGTATGTCTGAAAATGAAATAACCTATAAGGCGTGCGTGTCCAGTGTAACGACAACTACAGCCTGACGTGTCACTTTGGAGGCTTATATCAATACATAGTCGAGGGTTTAAATAAATCGGATGACTGCATATCGGCTAATACCACTTTCTTTCTTTCTTTTTTTTTGCACAAAAATGAACATTTGTGGAAATTATTGCTTCAATTTGTCTATTTAAGGGTTGTGTCTGGCAGGATATTTGCAGTAGAATAGGCCGACATTTTGACTTGTCATTGTCAGAAAAGCACAAGTGAAATTGATAATTGATGGCTCAGTTCCATCAAGTGTCCCAGTAAGCTGTTCCAGTGAGTCAGCATGAACAATACCAGGACCTCTCCTAAGTGGAATGCAGCCATCATTAATGGTTTTGAATACACCTGTGCTTTTCCTACTATGACATGTCAACATGTCTGCCGTGAAAAAGGTCTAGCATGACAGAGGGACAGTGAACCTGCACGCACAATACCAGGACCCTGTTGGTGAGTGGAATACATAACGGTGTATCAAATGTTATAAATGCATCATATGGTTAGTATTTAAACTCTTAATCTGCGGAGTAACTAGTGACTATAGCTAAAGGAGTTTCCCTCGTTTATGTAGTGAAGTCGAAGTAGAAAGTAGCACGTAATGGAAATACTTAAGTGAAATTAAAGAACCTCAAAGTTAGTACTTAGACAGGTAGATAAGCAGATGTACATATTTACTTTCCACCATCGGGTTACCAGGTCACATGTAACAACATATCAGCTTGTTCACTATCATTCACAGCATGAAAATAAGAGACGCGAGTCAGTCTTAATGTGGAATTATAGCATTTGCATGATATATTCTGCACAACCCTCGTTGCAATTTAACAATAAGTCCAAACCAGATTGGACTCAGCTGCAGTAAAGCTGTCATACGTTGTAAACATCCCAATTATGGCAAGAACAAAAATGACAAGAACAGAGGCGCACGCACACATGAAAGCCAACTTAATACATTTTTAACTCACACACACACACACACACACACACCAGGTTTCAGAAGTCAACACATGCACATGTGTATGCACACACTTCGACCCAATGAACTAACTGCCAGAAAGGACAGGAAATGTGTGGGATTGTCATTACCCAGGATTCTCTTCACTTCCTTCTTCTGCATCCAGGTGTGTCTCAGTGTATGTACATATGTGCATCTGTTTGCATTGTTGTAAGTATTCCTTTGGTGCATTCTGGACCATCTGTTGCTGTGCGCAAGTGCACGCACACCGATATACACACACACACACCCACATACACACACTTGTATACAGACTGACAAACGTGATTGTTCAGTATACATGAACAGGGTGTGAAACATTAACCTCTGTTGTGCAATATGGTCCTTACTGCACTGTGTGTGTGTGTGTGTGTGTGTGTGTGTGCGCGTGCGAGCGAGTGAGCGTGCGTGTGCACGTGTGAAAAAGCTGCTCCATATAAGGCAACAGACTGTTATCAGCTTCTAATTCACTTAGTGGAAATTATGCAAAACAGATCATGACAGTGAGGGAGAGATGTCCTGTCTGTTCACGAGAATGGAATTAACTAAAAAAGCTATTATAAGAAATTATATCAATTTCCATTGGACAAACTGTTACTTCCTTGCTTATTTGTTATAACAGGTCTCTCTTAAGCATAAGACCCTGTGTCTCAATGAAGGTCAAATAAAGAAAATAATAAACATATGTCCATCTTGCATCATTCTGAACATGCATGTGAAATGTAGCCTATACGTTGCAGTCTTTTGTAGGCCTTGTACAGTATTCCTGTTTATGTCTATGTCTAGTTAGTACATAGTGAATACATTAACACATTAATAGATAAGCTTTGAAACAAAGGAAGAATGAAATTATCCTCTCATGATGCTAACATTTCTGTTGTTATTTTTCTTTTTTCCGTTTCAGTAACAAGTTCTTCAGAAAATGTGGTGGCCTTCAGGACTTTTTTAGCTGCTTTTGTTCTTCCCGACATTCAACACAGAAAGTGACGTGGTGGGGATTTTGTTTTCTTGTGAGATCATTTTGCATAAAAAACAAAAGATGATTGTAATTCTGTCATGTCTTCAAAACTGTCATCGAGTTCATTTGTTTATGAATTTACATCACAGTTTCATTGTGCGTGCATTGACCGTTGTATTATTTGGAGAGACATGAGATCTTCTCTGTGTGATTCAGTGGGAATTCACCCTTCAAAAGCCACAGTGGGGACTTAAGTCCAGTACCCGTAGTTTTAATGATTAGAATATTATTGCAATATATACATGTTTTCATGTAGAAGGTATGTGTGTGTTTGTGTGTGTGTGTGTGTGTGTGTGTGTGTGTGTGTGTGTGTGTGTGTGTGTGTGTGTGTGTGTGTGTGTGTGTGTGTGCGTGCGTGTGTGTGTGTGTGTGTCTGAGAGAGTAAAAGTATGTTTGTGTATCGGAGCGGAATGTGTGCTGTGTCATGTGTGTTTGTTTTTTACTGTAGTTAAGGAAGGCGAGAACGAGTGAGAAGAAGTGTGTGTGTGTTAGAGGGAGAGAGAGGCAGACCACTGCTTTGACCTCCGATCTGCTGCCCTGACCTCAGTCCTCTGTGTCTACCAAAAAAAACTCTCAAACATGTCAGGACTCTAACAGAGGACAGCAGCAGCAGTAGTTCCTGTGAGTGGCGTAAAGTCAATAGCACACTGACAACTTTTTAGGTTGTTTCAGGTTAGGGGGGACTAGCTGAAAAGGATTAACCAAAACAGACACGCTGACCAGGAAGGAAACTATGTGGTAAAAATGAAATTACAGTGAATTACAGTAAAGAGTCTTAAATGTACTGTCCAAAGAAAATCTGAGAATATCAGCTTTGTGTTACTGCAACATGGCGAGTCAAGTAAAAATAAGCCACATTTTCATATAATCAAAGCAGTATTGTGCACAGGCCATGTATCTGTCTCTATTTCTGGAGCAGACAAATATTTCAAGGGAGATAACGATGTCCATACGTAGGTCAAACGAGGTAACCCACACACTCACACACACACACACACAGTGACAGCATGCTTACAACCATAGAATGATATACAGTCTGAGCAACCAACAGTCCAAACCCTCATCAGAAGATGAATTATAAAAGGAACACATTTTCTGTTGATCGACTCATTGATTAATCAACTAATCATTTCAACTCTACCAGCAGGTAAAGGCTAGAGAGAAAGGCAGTCCCTGTCCACAAACATAAACCAAAAACTACCTCAAAGTAATGAAAGTTGCTCTAACTGAACTAAAGGCAATTTTAAAAGAGCTTGGTAGGCAATAAAACAATAAAAAAGAAACCCATCAACTGCCCTTTACCTTAAATATATTCACTGTTTATATATATGTGTGTATATATATATATATATATATATATATATATATATATATATATATATATATATATATATATACAGTTACATATGCATAGTAAAACACCTACTGTAAAGCATTCACCATGGCTGACCACAGCTATCTTTCTCTCACCAAACACAGTGATAAAGCAAATGGAGGAAGTCTGAAGCGTGTTCTAAGAAGGCAGCGTCCCTGATGTCATCCCAGTGCCTGATAAGATATTGATTTGGTACAATTTTCCTTTTATTTTCCTTTTTTTAACAAAACAGAATCACAGGTCGTTCATTATAATTTCAGCTTCAATCTGCTGAAAAAAGGGCAGGTTTCGTTTCTTTTCTCGCTCAATTAATGTGCCAGAAATATTCAATTTCGATAAGAACGGGAAATCGGAGGGAATCGGAATCTAAATGACCTCCCCCACACACACACACACACACACACACACACACACACACACACACACACACACACACACACACTACTGAAATGTCCCAATGTCTGCACTGAGCTAGAGGAGGGCTACTCTGCACTGTAATCAAAAAGATTGGTTTGTGACACTATAAAATGGTACATTATCCGTTCATCATATACTGTAACATGCTCACGAACGATAGGGATGGATTGTTCTCCATGTCCACCAATAGTCTTGCTGTGAAACAGCCTCGTTTACAGTTTCCACTCGACACTAAACTTACATTACCAACAGTACAGAAATGATACTCAAACATTCAGGCCAAAGCTACAATTGTGTCTGAACAAATCACTGTAATTAGGAGGAGATGGGCATTATTGTGAAGAAAGTAATATGCAAAGTTACGTTCATTCATGTTGACTTGCATAAGGGAAAGAAAGTGAATTAAATTTGACTATGGAAAGAATACTACAATTAAAAAATTAATGTTGAAGTGACTGAAATGAACTTATCCAATTCACACTAACTATTACAATAACTGTGAGTAAGAACTGATCATTGTTTCTGTACACGCTTCATCATTCCTTTCCACTTAGCTTCACTAAATCATGCTGTTCTTCCTGAAAATACGCCCACTGCAGAGTATAAATGGAGAATTACACACTTTACTACGTCAAGTTAGTTCTTCATACTACAAATGATCTGGTGCTTTTTTTCTGGGAAATAGCATTTAGCGTCTGATCTGCTGCATTTGATGAACAAAGCGAGAGAAGAGAATATCAGACGAATCCCATTAATCCATTAGGCAGTTATTACTTTAGACATGATTCCCTGTGCTATAAATCTAGCCTCAGGGTGTGCAATACCTCTTTATCCTGCCACACCCCGTCTTTTCAAGTGGCTGCTAGCTCCCGGCTGAAGCTGTCTGCATCCTCCTACCATCTACCCACATCTGCAGCCTTTACTGGTAGTTGGCAAACAGCTGCTAACATCAACATCAAACCAAAAGCTTTTTTTGTAGCTCCAGGGGGTGCAGCAAAAACTACAAAGTGCAGATCACAGCATCTTGGATCATAATTATGTGTGTGGCAGAAAAGCAGATTCATATACAGACAGCTCCCTTCCCACTAAATCATGCACACAATCACATGGCTCTGCTGCACATGTTGCGGTACATGACAGCTCTACAAGTGTGGAAACTGTAATTACAACAGCAGAAAGTTTAGGATTCTTTCATCAAGCACCGGGCCTGTGTACTGTAACCGCATTTACAACTGCAGTTCAGACAGCAGCTCCACATCCACATCACCACAAATATTTGGCATGTTTTACACATCGCCATTGTTCAGATGTGATTCTCATTGGCTGAGAAAGTGTCATGCTTTGGATGTTATGAATACAACTTTCAGAGAAAACAGCCTTCTCAGTGTCCTGTAGTGGTGTTTGAGAGGAGTCTGGGACATTGTTGTGAAATCGCTTTTCATTTATCAAATTTCCTCTTGTGTTTCATTAAAGGGGGCGGGGCACTTCACAAATTTTGCACATGAAGTTCAGTTTAATTCATCGCAAGGAGTTGTACTTCATATTGTGTCTTCTGTGTCTCTGGAGTTTTTTTTTTTTTTTTTCAAAGTTTGACTAAATATCCCTGATGATGCCATCAGTATGCTATCAGTAAACGTCTCAGTTCAGTTCAGACATCACAACTTTATGGAAGTGCAATACTAAATCACTGGAGTAGTCCTTTAACCACAAGCTTTAATGAAAGATTGACGAATTGAATTCATAAGTGACTTTTTACAAGTTCTATACCAGTGTACCAAGACTTAGTTTAATTACTGTGTAATGATGACTTAGTGCTGTGTGAAGATTTGATAACTATTGTTATATGTCAGTAAAATTCAACTTGATTCCTTTTGTTACTGGTCTCCCTAATACTGTTAACCGGATTGGATATGGACGGTGGATACTCAAATCTTAGACACAATGTAAAAACTTAGTATATGAAAATGCATCCTGATGGTTTACATCCTAACGGCCTGCTGTATAAACTCTAGAGGCCAGATTTCACACATGATAAAACAGCAGTCAGAAACAGAAACCTGGGTCAGACGTTGCCACTATACACTTAAGTCACATTTTCCAACCATACACGTGGGAACGAGCCTATAGGGGTGAGTGAGTGAGTGTGTGTGTGTGTGTGTGTGTGTGTGTGTGTGTGTGTGTGTGTGTGTGTGTGTGTGTGTGTGTGTGTGTGTGTGTGTGTGTGTGTGTGTGTGTGTCCACTGACAGCTCTAACGATTGCATAAGTCACCCAGCAAACCTCAAACCAGTTTCAGCACTTTCAGGGTTCAGCTTCCTGTGCTATTATTTCTACTCTGGTTCTTTTTTATCCACTGCAGTTCTCTTCTGCCCTACTCTGCAAAGATAACATGTTATTTATGAAAATGTGGAGATTTGCTTTGTTCGTTTTCTATTGTATTTTCTACTGTTTAGAAAAGGCATTGAAAGTGTGTTTTGGGAGTATGAATATCTATTGTGGATGGGCGATTTCAGGGCAGGAAACAGGGCCAGAACGTTTTGTTGACCCATGTCATATGACCAGAGAGAGAGAGAGAGAGGCAGAGAGACAAAGACCCTCTTACAAATCTGAAAGAGCAAATTAGTTCTTATCCAGCGGTGCACTGAGAAGTGGGGCTGCACGATATGAGGAAAATATCTAATTGCGATTATTTTGACTGATATTGCGATATGATTCGCGACATTGGAGGGCATTTTTGTATCATTGTTCTCTTTCTCTTTTTTTCATTGTTCTCTTTCTCATTGAAAAGGATTACAATTATAAGAAATTAAAATGATTATAGTGTGATTTTTGCGAGGATCTGTACTAAACAGAGATTTTTTTTCCTTTAGTCTGTAAAATACGATTTGTAGGCCGGGACATCTCTGCAGCACCACAATACTTAATTTACAATGGTTTGACACATATTTTGACTTTAACAAATATTGCGCCCCCTGCGATTTGGATATTGCACTAGTCCATATTGTGATTTTGATATAGTTGCGATTAATTGTGCAGCCCTAACTGAGAGGCAAGGTTGCATAGATGCCAAGGACTGAAACAAACACACAGATACACCCACAGGTGTTATCACTGACTGAGTGCAGTGTGATCTGATCTCCTAAACTAAGCTGAGTGATCCCATACATACACAGATAGACAGAGTGCAACACAAGAGTGGCGTTGGCAGTGTTGCAATGGTGTGAACTGTGAACAGCTGTACTGTATATGCAGTTTTGATTAAGTGGAAATATGTCTGCTACCTTTTTGATTAGGATCTTTTCCTCCATTATCTCAATTTTCCAGCTGGCTGTGCAGTCTTTTGTAATGTGCTTATTGCAGAAAGTCCTATTGCAATCATAATATTTTTTTGTCAATTATGCAGTGAAGTGAGATGTCACCAGCTCACTACACACACACACACACACACACACACACACACACACACACACACACAAACAACAACTCTCAAACCTACCTCTTCTATATCTCTGTCCTCATTTAATTTAAGAAAGTGCAACTGTGCACCAGGGTTATACCAGCTCACTAACACATTCACATGCACGCTCGCTCACACACAGAGATGCACGGTTCACTCCAAACCACCACATCAAAACAAGGCCTGATCAGTGAAACACTGCTATAACTTCCTCTCTCTGCATCCGTAAGTTTGTCTTTAAAGACGCTGGGCACAGTGACTGGTCTGTAATTGCACCAATATGTGCTCTATTTATTTGCCATGACGTAACATGCTCCTTTATGGTTTACAACTGTGAATAGTACAAAGTTAACGTCACTTATGTGTGAATTTAAAACATATTGAAGACTTAATGGGACACTGCCATCTCCCTGAATAAAATGTCAGCTATGCTATGATTAAGGCTTGATTTGTCTCATAAACATATGGTCCTACTTTATCATTCATTCCTATAATGTTCCTGGAGAGATTATTATGATTCACCATTACTGATAGGCAGCAGTGGCCTTGGCATTTCTATATACATAAAGAGACTTTTTGTGTGTCTGAGAAGCATTTAACTAGTTTTAGTGGCCTTAAGAGCTTCGTGTACTCATGTATGTCCTCATATAGCCTATTACTGATTTATTATATTCCTATTACATTTCTATCTATTGCTTATAATTTTGATGTTTTATAGCATCCTCAAAACATCCTTATTATAAGGTCACTAGCTACAGTTATCTTTTGTTATTTATGTCAACGCCACAACCGTACTAGAAAAAATAGTAACTGTTTTTTTCTTGGACTTACCTTTCCAAACTTTTGATGCTGCACATAAAGTTGTCCCTCCTTAACGTGGGTGTCCATGCCCCCAACACTCCAGGGCCACCCTTCCTCTAGAAAGGCGAAATTGGACTTGAACTTGACCCAGAAACAAAAACACTTTTTAGGGGTTTATTTTTTCCTATATCCCCTCACAACTTCCCCCTTCTCTCACTTCCGCTCCCCGGCCGCTAAAACGCATTTGTCGTACCGCTCGCGCACAGTAATAGGTGTCATGGTGTAAATAAAAAGGCCCAAGCAGTCGCTGGGTGGTCCCGACGAAAGTGAAATAGTGGCTAAATGTTGTCGGTGAAGCGCCTATCTGTCGCCTCTCACTCCTCCTGTCCTAGGGCTGGACCAATGGAAAGCCACACTTAATAGATAACGTGAAGCTTCCGGTTACTACTTTCAGAATAAAAGTCTAATTAATAAACAACGGCTTTGGGTGCATGGCGACTCAGTTCAGCAGTGCTTTACAGTAGGTATGTAACGTAAGGCTTTTAAACTAGATTTCAATTCAAAAATTCCATTTTTAAAGACAGGGCCTCAACGTGTCACCTTAAGGTTCCTGCCATTTCATTTGGCATTGTGCTTTTAGTGGATAAAGTCCATTGTGTATGACCAAACATGTTTGCATATAATCATAATACCACAAAAACCCACCGTGAACCTGAAACCTTTGGGTTCCCTGAGGACCTGGCCCCCAGGACAGTTGCTCCTGTTACCTTGTTAAAACCTTGAATTACTAGCTGGGCAAAGCAGGTGGCCCGACACCAGGCACCCAAAAGCCCCAATGCTCAATGCATGTGTTTTGGTTTTCGTGGTGTTTGGGTTATCAGGTACAGAGGTGTCGGACTGGGGGGGAAGGGGGACTCAGTACCTAGGGCCCCAAAAAGATGCTAGAATGAATAGCTGTGGATGCGGGGAGGGGCCCATAGAAAATTCCTTTCTACAGGGCCCAGAATTTTGTGCTACGCCCCTGATCAGGTAATTTGACTAATTGCAATTTGGCAGGGAGTTTGGGGCTGATAGGGACCCAACAAAATACTATTAAATAATCAATCCCAAAAGAAACCTTGAAATGTCCAACGGAAGCTAAATTATTGGAATATGACATCTCTTCTCAATTTACCATCTTTGTTTAGTCAGAATTCTTAACCCAACAAAGGCTGACAAAGATGAAATTTGACTTCTTGAAGGAGGTATAATATCTAGCAATACTGCTTTGTATCATACAGTAAGTAACAGCATTGTTTACTAAGCCATAGTATTAGAGTTCAATAGTAATCCAGGATAGTTTGAGAATTAATGTGTTCACATTGTTAATGGGCTTTAAAAAGTTCTAAAGTGAAAACAAATCATATCAATCTAAAGGTGAATATTTTAGTTATGCAAAAGTTGATAGAATTCTGCCCAGTGTTTGTTTTTATTTTGAAATCTGAATTAGTTATCATCCGGTATTTTAGTAAATCTGTGGCGCTTGTCTCCCTGCAGGGGGAGTGAGCAGCGCGTGGTGAGAGAGCGCACCGAGCAGCTCCTCTTCTTCCTCTCCTCCCACCTCCTCACACTTGTGTAACTTCACTGTTGGTCTCTGCTCTGACATAATACAATTTCTAAAGCACTTATAAACGATATGCATAATATAAATTATACTGTAAACTGAATGTGACAACATATGATGTTTATATTGGCCAATAAACTGCAGGACATCACAGCTTTTCATAAACTATGCTTAGAAAACTGCTATTATTCCTTTTACGAAGAAAAATGATAAAGTAAGACCATGTTTCTCACTATTAGTACTTCGATACTTTATCTACATAGATAGGCTATTACAGTGATTTTAAGTAGCCAAAGAATGATAGTTGTTTTTTAGGGAGCCTATGTTGGAAAAGAGAAGCTGGCCCCAAAGTTAATGTGTTGCAGATGCCTCCTGCTGGCTCGATTGTTGTCCCTGTTTTCAGCCCATAACCAAATGGTGCTAAATCTCTGTCAATATTATACTTGACACTGAGTATGGGTTTTTAGACCATGAGCCAAGACACACAATGAGTTTTTAATTTGCCAGTGTTTCTTCACTGTTCTTGTCCTGTCATTCAATGTTTGTCACATAGCCTATTAGTAGTATACAAAAAAAACTTAGTATCTTGCATACACCATACATGAAGTGAACTGAAGGGTTTCCCTCATTTTGTGTTCCCATAATTTATCATGGCAAACAAATGTAATAAAGCGTGTGATTTGAATCATGGTTGATAGTGATTCTAACAGATGTTAAATATTATCCACAATCTTATATAAATGAATAATTTCCAATATATAGATAGAAAATTGGATGTATATATAATAATATGTATACATATTATGTGGGATCACTATATATGTATATATATATATATATATATATATATATATATATATACTGTATATGACTTCTACTGCAACATTGCAACAATTTCCAAATTGCACGTGGAAAAACACAGCTGCCACCTACTGCTTATTTATTATCATTGCAGATTGTAGCTCAGCTGCCGCTCTCGCGATATTTGCGCACTGTTAACTGGACCAAAACAGGAAGTAAGCTATGGCATCAGTGTTCGGCGGAGTAGAGGGGTGAGATTGAGTTAAAATATACAACAAAACTTGACTAACTTTATGTTTTTGAATTATAAGTTAATCCTAGTGTATATTGCAGGGCATTATTCGTGGTTTTGCGGCTGCCACCGAGAAATTTAGGATACGAGCCGATAATGAAAGAGTTTCATTCTGACCATAGACTAGTCTTCTGACTGGGGGAGCTTTTTTGTCGTGTGCGTGCGTATGTCTCGTGATCATTTCCCTCCCTCATGTTGTGGGGTATTGTCAATTTATATTTCCTAGGAATTATTTTTATTTATTTATTTTATTTGCGTGTGTGTGTGTACATATATGTATAAATGTGACATTTTTTAAGATTTGTTTGCGCTTCAACACAAAGAGTATTTGTGCCCCTGCTTCCATCCTCCCAGCAAATATAAATATACATGTTTCTTTCTTGATGTTGCCTCAATGGTTTGTACTGTATGTGTTTCTGTTTCTCTTATCCCCTCTGTCCTCTCTCTGTCTGTTTCTAGTGGAGGGACTCACTCCAAAGCAGTGCTGGTGGCAGCAGATGGAAAGATACTGGCAGAGACAAATGGACCGTCCACCAACCACTGGGTGAGCACGAGAAGGGATGGAGGTAGTTAGTTTGGGTTGAAGAAATGTAGGAAACCAAGTAAGGATGGCATGGAGGGAAAACATGGATGAGTAAGGGGAATTAGGGTGGTTGTGCTTGCCTGTTTACTCAATGCATAAGACCAAAAAAACTGATTGCATCAACATTTTGTGTGTTTGTCCATGTGTGTATACAGTTGGTTGGGGTGGACAAATGTATTGAAACTATCAACGACATGGTCCAGAGAGCCAAGATGGAGGCAGGGTTGGATCCAAACACACCGCTATTCTCATTGGTCAGTCAAATACCTATACACTATTGACCTATAACGAGAGTATTGGATAAAGAAATCAATGCCAAGTAGAATATTTGAAACACTGCTTTTCTGTGTGTGTGCAGGGCATGTCTCTGAGCGGAGGGGAGCAGAAGGCCGCCATCGACAAACTGATCGCTGATATGAAGCAACAGTTCCCCGCTCTCAGCCAGCACTACTTCATCACCACCGATGCCATTGGTGCCATGGCCACCGCCAGCGATCGTGGTGCCTAGTCTTTTGCTATTGTTTCGTTCAATCTATCGTTCAAATCGATCTTTAACTAAACAGTGCTGGAGACATGCATGTAAGAGTAGCATCAAACCTAATTTAATCTTAATTGCTCAATATGCATTCTTATTTTCAACCATTTTTGCCATATACTTTTGAATAAAAATTAAATAGTTTACTACTTTTGTACCATCTATATTAACATTTAAAAAGAGACTTAGAGTTACAGTTTAAATCAATCATGACCTTAATATGCCATAACAGGGCAAGGCTTGATACTTTACCCCCTTAGGTGTGGCTGTATGAAAGTGATATCATTTATAGTATGTTTTTCCACACTTTATGGCTTAATGAGATCAACGCAGTCATCTTCATTGTCATATAATGCCGCTCAGCTCAGACTGTCCGTTTTCTCTGTAGGAGGTGTAGTGTTGATATCAGGGACCGGCTCTAACTGCAAGTTAGTCAATCCTGATGGCTCACAGATCGGCTGTGGAGGCTGGGGTCACATGATGGGGGATGAAGGCTCAGGTAACTATGGCAATATGTATATGAATTAGTTATAATGTTACTGATTGGATTAAACTCTTAAAACCTACTTTTATCTCTCAGCATTCTGGATTTCTCATTTGGCGGTGAAGACGGTGTTTGATGCCAAAGACAACCTGGTCTCTCCTCCCCATGATATTACACATGTCAGGAAAGCCATGGAGGATTACTTCCAGGTCTGATTGCAACAACAATGAGAAATGTGCTCATTTATACAATACTATTAGCTCAGGTTTAAGTAGGGAAGTGCTTAATCAAGTAAGTTCACATTCCCAAAGCTTTATGCTGATGTATGCTGTGCCAATGCCAGTGCCAAATCGGAGTGTCATCTGATTTAAGGGAATCCTTTTTCTCCCTTCTGATGCAGTATTATGTGAAAAAAAAAATGCAATTTGTCTCAGGTGTCAGATCTGATGGGTATGCTGCCACACCTCTACAGAAACTTCCAGAAGTCTCACTTTGCAGGTTTATGCAAAAAGCTGGCTGAAGGTAGGTGGCACATCACTTCCTCGTTGGTTATTATTATTATAGTAATGCTTGGTATATTTGAATGGAAGGTCGAATGAAAAGTATTTGTATGCGTTTGTTTCAGGTGCAGAAGCAGGAGACGCTCTCTGTCAGTATGTGTTCACTCAGGCTGGGAGAGTCCTGGCAAAACATGTAGAAGCAGTCTTATCTGCAGCACAAGAGGTAACATACAAACACGCCTATATATATATATATATATATATATATATACTGTTTTCTCACTCCGTTGTATTCTTTATATATGTCAGAAACAGTCACACATGAATTTCTTGTTATCTCTTTGGGATGACAGCCTCTATTGAGTTGTGACCGTGGCCTGCCCATCCTGTGTGTGGGCTCAGTGTGGAAGAGCTGGGAGCTTCTAAAGCCAGGTTAGTGCCCCTCCAATCAAGACAATGGGTTTTTCACCCCTTTTTCCATAATTTTTCCATTGAAAAAATTTGAAGCAGTAGAAAGTTCTCCTAAAACCCAGTTTACTTTTTTTTCTGACTAGGGTTCACTGAGGTTTTGGATAAAGTGGCATCATCTGACAAGTTCAAGGCCCGTTTCCATGGCTACAGTCTCCTGATTTTGCGGCAGTCCTCAGCCCTTGGTGGTGCTAGTCTGGGGGCTCAGAGTATGGGCGCCACCTTAACTATGGATTACAAAGCTAACGCCAAAGTCTTCTACCAACACACTTTTAACAGCATCCAATGAGAGTGCACCTGCACAGCCCCTAGATCCAAACAGTGTTCAGCTAAAGGGAAATCGTTTTGCTGATTATATAAGAATTAGCATCCTTGCTAATAACACTTACTGTAATAATAATGATTGTGTAATAATAGGATAGCACTTATTTTTATCTTACTACAAGATACCAAGAATGTGGTTAAAAGTATTCAGAATCTTGATTTGATATTACTTTCATTTTACTGTAATTGTAAATCTTTGCACCTTTTCTACACTTGTTTACATTTGACATTTATAATAAAAAAAAATCATTCATGTCTTAAATAATCTCTGATCCTTAAAATAATTGAAGTTCATTTAAAGCTGTGGTCAGAAAAACCCCAGTCACTGTTGTGCCTTAAGCCATTTAATTCCTAAATATGAGTTGCTCAGTTTATCTTTTGTAGTTATTATAGGCAGAGCAATGTAACAAAAAACAGGCTTTCTTCACATGTCTGAGTTTCTTCAATGTGTAATGTAATAACTAATAAAAAGCACTCATTCTCATAGATATTATATATACGTTACTGTATGAATGTACAGTACCTGTCTTGGACATTAACTGTAGCAGGAGCAATGGGACAAAAAGTATCAGCAATTGTGTGTGCTGCCACTGTAAATGGAATCAATAACAATAGAATAAATACAATTTAATTAAAAACAGCAGCAATAACATTCCACTGGCTCCCAGCTACCTCTGAGAGTTCAGCTTCGCTGCTGTGGTGGTGCACTGAGATGAAACTACAAGAGAGGAATGAAAAAAAACATCAGATGATTCCCTCAAAACTCCTGAAGGTAAATACTCTGAGATTTAAGCAACTTAAATCGTCTTTGGATAATTTTCTCATCTCTGAGTTGAATTATGCAATGATATGGTGTGCATTGTTTCTCTTAGTACAGTAGCTATGTTTTGGTTTGAAATGAGATACCACATTGCTCATGTTGCTACAGCATTTATCCTAACATGCAGTTCATGACCTTTTTTCTTTCTTGTATGGAGGTTGCAGCCTCGAGGCAAACGTGTCACCCTTCATAAACTGCACCACTGTGTCAGTCAGCATTACTGTTCATTCTTCAATCAACACTTTCTGCTTAGATTAAAAACTCTGAGTACAATGATTTTCTCACAACCTAACTAACATTATCTCTGCAATTCTATTATTTTAGTTCAACAAACTTAATAGAGAAATGTAATTCATTTAGGTATGATGCATTGTCGTACAGTGATTTAATGGTAACGTTACAGTAATTGCAGAAAAGTTTCCTTCTATGAAAGCTTTGGTGGAGCCTTGGTTGTTTTTAGTGATCCTTTTGTCATTTACATTACATTCAGTTAACATTTATGTTTGGCCACTTGGGGGCAGCAGAAACACGCTGTGAACCGAACACACAACTTAACAGTATACCACCTTTTTAAAATATGGGGAACTTAGCTAAAAGCAAACCGTTGCTATTTACACATCCAGCGGATATGGAGCAACATTATCATTCATATGGAGTCGTGTTTCTGAACACCCAGCCAATGTAAATCCAATATTTACTCTCCTTTGGGCTGTGTTTTCGGTCCCTACTGCTAAATGCTCCACTATGTTTACCAGCTGGTTGCTAGCTGTATCTACACCGTTTGGTTTATCCAGTCGTGGGTTTTGTGGAGCTTTTTCACCCAAAATAACTTTCTGCTGCAGCCGAAACATTATGGGAGTGGTGACAGTGAACCAAAAAAAAAGAAAAGTAGTTGGCCCAAAAACTCAAACAATGCATTGGAAGCATGGATGTGATTGGGAAACGCTGCAACTCTGTGGAGCTAAAGAGAAGCAGAGAGTCAGGTGATAAGCTAATTAACTTGCTAGCTAGTGACTTATTAGCCGCTTGGAGTTCGGATATATTAAAGGTGGGATTTTATTAAACGCTCAAGCACTGTACTCAAATTTGACGTACCTGTAACGTTACTGCACTTTACTTAAGTATTTTCATTTCTTGCTACTTTATACTTCACTTCATTCAGTCTAATGTGTTTTTACTACACATTTATTTAACAGCTACAAATGCAACAACAGTAAAATGCTACTCAAACAATGTTTCAGTAATAATAATCCACTAAAATATATATATGTATATATATATATATGTATGTATATATATACATTGTATGTATATATATATATATATACTGTATATAATGGTAAATCAAAGGGGCCAGTGCTATGAATTGAGTACTTGTATTCATGATACTTCAAGTACATTTTGATTTAAAAAAAAATATATGTACATTATATTAATTTTCACAACGCATCACACATTCAACAATTACATTGTTGTATTTCTTTTTTCTTAAATAAAGGGTTCCTTCACCACTTGCTTGAGCTAACCCACAGTACTGTATGTAACCCACTGTCACAATGTGTGTTTTTCCCTTGCAGACTGTGGGGCTGTTGCCTTTAGAGAGATATGTCACCACTTATAATAGAGACTATAATCCCTTCAGTGAGTGCCACCGACAGGCCAAGCAGCTGAAGCCCAGAACTGAACCTAAAGCTGCTCCTGCATTTATCAACCCACCTCAGGTTTGATGGATATAGATTGATTGATTGATTGATTGATTGATTGATTGATATGTCGGGATGAATAAAGTATCTATCTATGTTGATTATGTTGTTTTCATAGACTCGTCGTGAAACCTGGCCTGTATTTCATCAATGCTTTTACAAAACAACTAACAGCATCTACGGCTCAAGTAGCTGTTCACAGGTGAACAACAACAACAACAACTTTATTTTCTAACTAGCGTTCTGTTACCAGTACCACCCCCATCATCGCACTTATTGTACTCTTTCTCTCAGCCTCCCTCTTGTTCCTTCTTCCCTGCCTCCTTGCCTTCATTTGGCATTCCCACTCCTTCCGTCCCTGAGGCGTCTTCTTGGATTATTGGCTCTTCCCTGTTAGATTCCAGGACGCAGGACGTGGGAGTTGAATATGAGACTGGGTCTTTACTTTGTGAAGAGGAGAAATGTCAGCTGCACGGCATTTTTGGAGGAAAGGGTAAGGAGTTCTCTCTTTTTCTCTAAAACACACACACACACACACACTCACACACTCATCTAAGCTGGCAGCTGCGTTGGTACTCAGTCCATTTTCTTTTGACAGCGAATGTGTTAGAGCAGCAGGAGGCAAAAGATGAGCTGCAGAAGAAGATTGATGTTCTCTACGAAGAAGGTAAGATGGCTCTTTTTACTTCAGGTGATTTGATTCATCTAGTCATTTTTCAATGGGGAAACCTTTTGAATTAATTTTGGCTTCTGGGCTCTGAAATTCACAGATGCTTTCACTGTTCAATCTGCTGGTGTTTTTACCCTGCTTTTGTTTAAGGGCCTTCAAACTGAAGGTAAAGTGTCTCCTGGAGTATGGACATAAACCTGCTCTATATTTGTGCACTTTTAGGTGTGATTGTGTTGTCATCTCGTGGCGGTCCGGCCTGCTCTGAAGATTGCGTTAGATCTCTCTGTAGAGAAGCCGGGCTGCAGCACCTTCTCCACCTTCCTGTGGCCTCCAGTCCAATTATCACAATCAAAGGTAGAACACTCCTTCACACACAGAAACACACTTGTCGCATGATACATAACCTTTAGGTTACAAAGTCAGGCAACTTCACTAGAAGATAGTAAAGATCAAGCACTAACTAGCATAAAGTTTACTAAAATGAATGAAGTAACCTTAAGAATGAACACCCATGTTTTCTTCTGCATTCATATAAAAAAACGGTGCCAACCATGTTTGAGAAAAACTTAAAATAATGACAAAACATGCTAACAGATGATGTCAGTATAAAGAAACAAGACTGTCTACAGTGTCTACAGTCATGCTAGCAGCTCTAAGGCTATTTACCATTGTCACCATTTGAGTTGAGCATGTTAGCCTGCCTGTAGATTAGCAGTGTATGTAAGTGTATTTTCCAAAATGTGTTTGAAGTGAACATATGACGTAACATTTAAGTGAGTGTATTTTGTTAATTCCCATTTCTGACTAGATACTGAAAATTGGGACAGTGGCTGCTTGAGGGGCTTGGGATCAACTATTGGACTGAATAATAGCACCTTCCTTCAGCCTACTTCCGGGCAGTGTAGTTGGTAAGCCTGCATGCCCAAACCTCGCTTTTGTATCACTAACACATTTTTCTAAATTGTAATTTTAGTTTCTTGTCACATACCCTTCTTGTACCCTATGTGTTATTTCCTGACACTTTCTCTCCTTTGCCCTCTCTCTCAGCAGTGCATGGGAAACTGAGTGCCCTAATTGTTGCTATAAGATGCAAAGCTTCTCTCGTAGCAGCACACTACCTCTGGCCCGTGTACAGCCGACTTTCTACTGCCCACAACCCAGCAGGAGACCGCTGACAGAGTACCAGTCCAGCTATACTGCTGAGGTAAGAGAGGTCAACTGAGTATGTGTGGATCTGATGGTTACCAAACTGTAGCCCTTTGGCTTTTCTATGTCCTTGTACTGTATATTTGTCCTTTATGACCCTGTGTGTCTCCTCCTAGTGGGCCCAGTCAAAGATGCAGCAGAGTGACATTCACCATCGTGATCCTCCTCGTCGACAGATACTTTATCCTTCATTCTGAATCTCAACTTTTGCCTCAATACACAGCAGATTAACAAAAAAGCATTGTTTGTGTTTTGTGTCAAACACAATAAACCAGTTAAAAAGTTCTTCATGTCAACATTAAAGCTGAAATCTCGAAGATTTTCATTTACATAATTGTATGTAATGTCACTATCACAGAAGGAGGAAACACATATTGCAGTACAGTACATATATTATTATATATATATTATATATTATATATATTTGCAGTATTACAATATGGGTTTCTGCCATGACATCACCCGGAAAAAATGCTGTACAGTAATCACAGGTTTTCTCCATTGTATACACACAAAAAATGGAACTCTGCACACAATTTTGAAAAAATTGAGGCTCATGTATCAATAAGACTCTAGAGCAGAGAAATAGCATAACAATTCTGTTTCTATGCTCCAGACTGTTAAACTGCTAAACCTATTGTTTTCACTCAAATTGAAATTCTAAATCAACCAGGACTGAAATCATTTTTAATCATCATACATTCAATTAAGGATTGCCACTTTAAATGCTAAAACTTCTTCTTTCAATCACCCGCACTCTTCAGGTCGAATGGGTTGCCACATGTGAAAAAAATCCTTCCTAATTGAAGTAGGGGTCAAGGTAATTGCCTCAGGATACAGAAGCTGAGGATGTATGGTAACGCAGCAGTAACCATCGGCTGGCAGGCACTTAAAATGCAATGTGCTTCTTGTAATTCTGTTGGTGAAGAGGTGTAAATGTGCATGTGGCAGTACAGAATTGGAAGAAGTAGCCTCAGATTATATAGCTTAAAAATAAAAAAAACACCACAATGTAACGATACTTTGTTACAAGTAAAAGTTCTTTGTTCAAATATGAATCAAGTAAAAGTACAGAAGTATTATCAGTAAATTACTTAAAGCATTTAAAGTAAAAGTACTCATTATGACAACATGGTCATAACAAGTACCGATAGTAATGTAAGATAGTAATGGTCCTTTCTAAATGTTATATTATTATCCTGTTATTAGTGTAACTTATGTTATTTGGTCTAATAATACACAGGAAATGCTTTTAGATAGCTACATTCCAAATGGCAGATTGGTGTGTATTTCCAGTATATGACAGATTTTAGATACAGATTTAATTCAGGCCCCACTGTTTGAGGTGGGGAAAAGCAAAATTGTGCTTAGCAGAACTTGAAGATCAAACACACATATGAAGTGCATGCAGAAGGCTCCCAGGATCCAATAGGATACACTGTACGCTTCTGATTTGTCATTTTCATGCAAATCTACATCTGTCATGCAAAGTGTTTCTGAACCCTCAACACCAAACCCAGCTGCCTCTAGACCGCCACATCACACTGAAAGGTTCCTTACAGCTACTTTACTATATATGTTCGTCATTTACAAACTGTCGCTGTCGTGCAAGAATTAGCTACCTCCAGGTTTGCCATTGTACAATAACTATAACAGAAAAGAAGAAGAATGTGTAGAGATAGAGCAGAAGTTGACAAGAATGACAAGATCGTTTTGTCCTGCTATTTTCTGATCTTCCAATATCAAGTTGCAAGGCAACCATTTCCTTCTTTACCTGCAGTAAGAACGCATCGGCTGTAAACTCTTATTATTCCTCAGCATATTTTCTGGTTTGAGTGTTACAATGATGATGACAGTGGTGCTGGCAAATTAGGAAGACCTTCGGCAGGCTTACTCATCTTCTTCGTCACCTACTGCTTTGAATTCCTTGTTGGCGCCCCGTCAAGCCTCTGGCTCGTCAACAAAGGTAACTATTTTCTTCTATTTCAGTGTAGTGACCTAATAATGTGCAAATTAATTAAAGAATAAACAAAAAGCCTAAACCTTTTTGTATATCATTTTTAATGAGACATTCAGATAGAGCATTATCCTTGCCAAACCACATTTTCAATTTTTTTTTGTCAACATCCAGTTCTGTTCCAGCTGTATTAATCATTTGCTAAATTTAAAAGCCAAAGGTTGCCAGTGCTATATGGACAGCCCCCCTTGTATACAGCAAAGGATGGAAGACATCCAACACCAAGGCTATGCAGAAATTCTGTCCTAGTAGTCCCAGAAACAACAGAGATACAATGAGGAAAATGACACCCATTCAGAAATGACTCTTTGAACTATCATATACAACATATCATTTGAGACATTATGTCCAATGCAAATTACAAAAGTCTTAGAGTCAAATCGGTAAATTATTTTTGTGTGTGGGGAGTCACCCTACTCAACCAGAGAAGGAATTAGAGCTGCAATGATTATTCGATTAACTGATCAACAAAAAATTAATTGGCAACTATTATGATAATAAATTAATCATCTAAGTAATTTTTTTTCAAACATTTTGTGGTCGCATCTTCTCTAATGTGCGGATTTTATGCATTTCTTTGTCTTGCAGGATGGTAAACTGGATATATTTGTATTTTGGACTGTTTCTCAGGCAAAGCTAATAATTTGAAGATGTCACTTTCGGCTGATTTTACTGACAAATGAATCACAAAAAGAATTTGCAGATTAATCGATTATGAAAATCGTCGGTTGCATATGTGATTAATATGGGTCAAAAACTGGTGGTACCACCAGATGAGCAACTTTTATCAGAATGAATTGTGGGCTTTCTTGGAGTTCTCCTAATACGTCCATGATAACACAGAGGAAAGTGTGACGTAATCCATTACTCCATTACTAAGCTTAGTAGTACTGCAGAGTGAAAGTGTTTTGCCCTGGTGACTCTGGCCTAAGGGCAGAAAGCAAGGAGCCACAGCACTGGGTACATATGAGGATTTATTTCACTGTTCATAGCAACATGTAACTACCAATACATCAAACAGATCCATAAGTATGCATCCATGAGCAAGGTTACATTGAAAGCTCAAGTAGTATCCATGGGAGCGTCCTGCAATCGAGTGTCCCATGTGTTTATAATGTTATGATTATCAGTTGGATCCAGCAGTATGGGTACACACTCATTCAGATTAGCTCTCCCATTCAGTTTGAACCACAATCAAAGAAAACTGCTGCTGCTATTGCAGTATCTCCTACACCTTAAATCCTCTAAACACTAAAATAAAGCACATCTTTTCTGACACTGATCATAATCCAACACCTTTTCAAGCAGCCAAACACTCTTGATTGGCATCGACTCATTCAAGATAAGAGCCGCAATCAGCATTAATATTATTCATTCAATCTTCATTTTTAGCCTCTTCCAGACTGGATTTTTGCGTGTTTTTTGGGAGACAGAGGGAAGTTTCTATGACAACTCGAGTCATTCCCTTGTATTTCCCTAGTATTTCCTTCCATCACCGAACAAGATCTAACAAAGCAGATTTTACCTTTGAAATATAAGAAAGTCCTTCACTTAATACAACATTACACCAATCAAAACAATGATATGGTTTAATGAAAGTTATTAACCCAACTACGGCAAATACACAGTGCAGCTGGATCATTGTAATTGTATGAAATGCACCTTTTCAGAGCATTCTCAATATGACATGTTAATGGATGGTGACATGAAAACGATGTGACATGAACTCTTTGCATGTCTGAGCATTCTTGTGTGCTGATGACAACTTTCCATACAGGTGTCCTTCAGGAAGTTTGCCTAATATGGTATAACCTGCTATGAATGCAAACAATGACTTTTGGTAGGAATTTGTTTAATAACAAAAACAAACCTCAACATTGCTATAGTGACGATACTTTGGAACACTTGCAAGAGCTTTCAAAAGATATTTACATATTTACAAAAAAAAAACTAATGTGGATATTATTACCATAAACTATATTATAACTGAAATCCCACAAGAAGTCACAATACTATGATATCAATATTTCATGATATGCCATATGACCCACAACTTACTTGGGGCCACTTTTAAGTATTTCATATCATAATAAGACAAAGAAAAATAATGATTCATATAAATAAACTGTAAAATATATAAATGAATCAATAAATAAATAAAAAGAGATATTGAAACAAAATGTGACATCATTGGGGAAAAGGCCATGATGACAGACTAACCCAGTTACGAAAATAACAACAATGAAATAACATATATTTCATGATAATGAGTTAATCTTGAAAAATGTCTCACTTTATGTCACAATGTATTGGTTAATTTATGTTTAACAAAATGTATTCATATGATTGTTTATTTCATATTATCCTTTGTGTATACGATTTTGAGCACTTTAGGGCTCCGTACTAGTGATTAATAACTGCATTCGCACAAGAGAAGCTTGTTTGTCGATAAGTCTGTGTTTTAATTCAGTAAAAGTGTAAAATAGTACATTCATATCGTTGACAAAACGTTGCATCGTGTTCTTGAACGTACCCCCAACAGCTCTTGATTTCGAAAAGCATTGTGGGATTGGATGCCGGTGGAAAGCTTCTCGAAGGAACTGCAAAGATGATGGTGAGTGCGTTAGCATTCATGCCCAAATTCAAATGTATAATCCGTGTCCATCCTTGAGTTTGTCAGCGAGCATTTGCATTTGGACTACTCTCAATTTAGATTACTCCCTTTTGGCAGTCTTTGGAAGCAATTATTTTTGTGAAAATGATTTAAAAACGGGTTTTATTTTTAGCCAGACTGTTAGCCTCGTAGGGTACCTACCCAGCATCAATGGGCGTATACGTATCTACTAACATATTAGCTAGCTATATATTATATACCTATTAGCTGGTTACTATTTGGGTTTATAATTTAGGGTAGTTTAAGTATTTGTCTATTACTTTTGTTAGCTTCTGTCATTGCAGCTTTGTCAGGTTATTGTCATGTTAACGTTAGCTGCTGTGTGTTTAGCCTCTTTGTACGAGTGGCTGCATAAAACGTTAACGTTAGATAAATATATACGGTTGCTGCATAGGAAACATGTCTACCAGCCCTGTAATGTTAGCTAATGCTCAAGAGTCGGCCCGATAAACCGATTAACTAAAATGTATTGCTCGAGTAATCTAACGTTACTCAGCATATTAATTTGTCCTGAGATTTGGTAGCGTTAGCCATGACTGACTAAAGCGGACTCATGCAGAGAAACAAAGACCAGACAAAGTTAATCAGTTATTTGCTTAAATCTGCTAGCTAACGTCAATGAGCAGAAAACGGTATGTAACTTAATATATAAGGTGTTAGGACATATAACGTTAGCCTGCTACAATGAACAGTATTATGAGCAGACTGTAAACAGACATCCGGCTTTTGACAGTCGCACAGCATGTCTGGTGATGAGCAACAAAAGCATCACACCCCACAGCTAACGTTACAGTACCAGCAGCACCCTGTATGTTTTACCATTTTAGGTTATGGCCTTAAATGGTAAGGTAATATCACTCAAATCACTGTTTGTGCCGAGGCTAGGCGATATGGCTAAGTTCAACGTTATGATGTATACATTTTTTTAGATATTGTGGTACTAAAATATGGAAAATAAAAGCAAAATCACCATGTTTAATACAATGAAGCATCTTGCACGTTTTTACACGTGTACAAAAAATCGTGAAACACAATGTGCCATTGAACTATTGCTCAGCCATAGATTTACGAATGAAACCACATTACCTATTATTCACACAATAGCATTTTTTTTTGCCATTCGTACTGCAACTGAACTTGGTCAGTCATGCTTCCTACCGTTTCTCCTGATATTCTGTGTTGTGTGATGACGTTCATGAAGAAGCAAACTGTGGCTGCAAAGATGTGCTGGCAATATTCATATTTTGTTTTAGATAACCACTACTAAGTATGCCTTACTTATTTGCAATTATTGGTTTTGGGTTACTTGATTACTCACTATCTTAACATCACATTTTCTCTTCCTCTTTTCTTCTGTCAACCACCTCTTCTTCCCTCTTCCTTTATCCCTTTGTCTCTCCAGCCCACACCAGTTATCCTGCTGAAGGAGGGGACAGACACGTCTCAGGGCATTCCTCAGCTCGTCAGTAACATCAATGCTTGCCAGGTCAGAAAAACAGCTTTTCTTCCTTTTGGGTTTTTTTTTATTTATTTTTTTGTGTGTGTTTACCAAATATTCTTTAAATGTGTCTAAATGCACCTGTTGGGTTGTCTTTTTCCAGGTGATTGCTGAGGCTGTCAGGACCACCCTGGGGCCCCGGGGGATGGACAAACTGATGGTAGATGGCAGAGGTAAGGAGAGATGACGATGATGTTAGACAAGAATGTAAGAAATGGATTACGGGATGAATTCACCCTCACCAAAAATGTGTGATTAAATGTGTTTTCCAGGTAAGGCCACAATCTCCAATGATGGAGCCACCATCCTGAAACTGCTGGATGTGGTTCACCCTGCAGCCAAGACCTTGGTGGACATCGCTCGCTCCCAGGATGCTGAGGTGTGTGGGTGTGGGTGGTTTCAGCCCTAATGAAAACTGCCACAAAATTGAAGGTTGTGGATTCAAATTTTAACCTGATACCAACACAGTGTAGGATCACCCCATCAAAACTATATATAATAGCTTTTCATAATCGTCTTTATTCCTTTACACCATCCTCAGGTCGGAGATGGCACCACCTCCGTCACTCTTCTGGCTGCTGAGTTCCTGAAGCAGCTTAAGTCGTACGTGGAGGAGGGTCTCCACCCACAGACCATTATCAGATCATTTCGCACTGCCACCCAACTCGCTGTCAAAAAGATCAATGAGATCGCCGTCTCTGTGAAGAAATACGACAAGCAGTAAGTGCTCACTTTCGCCTCGTTATTTACATGGCAGCTACATAGCATTTCAGGTTTGACATATGAGCAATATAGTAATAGTAATTGTAGTCAAATTGTGCTTTTAATATAACTGGTCTAGTTGTACATTTTCAGAATTTCGCCCCCTCTCTATCTCTTCCAGGGAGCAGAGGCAGCTGCTGGAGAAGTGTGCAGCCACTGCCCTGAACTCCAAGCTCATTGCCGGTCAGAAGGAGTTCTTCTCCAAAATGGTGGTGGATGCTGTCATGTCTCTGGACGAGCTGCTGTCTCTTAAGATGATTGGCATCAAGAAGGTCCAGGGAGGAGCCCTTGAGGTTTGTATTTTATACTTTTACTACAATTTAAACAAAACTAGTCTCTGAAATTAATACAAGATATGACGGCTAGAGAAACAATTTATGGGTCATGGAAAATTTAAGTGAAGAAATTAAAAACCAGGTTTAAACATTTTAAAAAGGTTTATGTGAGTTAAGTTTACTAAAACAACTTGTCACTCTTTCTTTTCATTTTTTTAATTCCAAATCATCTGTCTTTATTTTTAATTTCACAGGATTCCCAAATGATCTCTGGGGTTGCGTTCAAGAAGACCTTCTCCTACGCTGGGTTTGAGATGCAGCCTAAACGCTATGACAATCCAAAGATTGCTTTGCTCAATGTGGAGCTGGAGCTGAAGGCTGAGAAGGATAACGCTGAGGTCCGCGTGAAGTCTGTGGAGGTATGAAGACCACCACACGGCATCAGGATGTGACATAAATCCCTGGAAATGTGAAATCAGTCTCTCTTCCTTGCTCCCTGTTTTAACCTTCTTTCCCCTTTTCTGCAGGAATACCAGGCCATTGTGGATGCAGAGTGGAACATCCTGTACGACAAACTGGAGAAGATCTATCAGTCAGGAGCCAAAGTGGTTTTGTCCAAGTTACCCATCGGGGATGTGGCCACCCAGTTCTTCGCTGACAGAGACCTGTTCTGTGCTGGCAGGGTGCAGGAGGAGGATATGAAGAGGACCATGATGGTAGGCGTGTTGGCTTGTTGTTTGAATCAACTTGTGTGTTGCAAACCTACGTTTCTCACGTAAAAATGAGCTTGAACAATACTGATTGTGTGTAACGTGACCTGCAGGCCTGCGGTGGCTCCATCCAGACCTCGGTAGGTGCCCTGACAGACGATGTCCTGGGACTGTGTGAACTCTTCGAAGAGGTCCAGGTTGGAGGAGAGAGGTAAGAGGGACAAGTCCACATTTTTGTCAGTCCTCTTGAGAGAATTAAAATCTTTAGAGTAAACCATGCGTCATGATTCTCTGTGACAGCTCACACCCATCACGTCTGTGTCCCTAGGTACAACTTCTTTAAGGGCTGCCCAAAGGCGAAGACCTGCACCATCATCCTGAGGGGCGGAGCAGAACAGTTCACAGAGGAAACGGAGCGATCACTGCATGATGCCATCATGATCGTACGCAGAGCCATCAAGGTCAGTCGACTCATGGAGTGTACGTGTGCATGTTGTCCAGTGATTGCAAGAAGGCTCAATATATGTAGCCATTAGGAGTACACTATGTCAAATATTTGTTACCACCTCTGTGTTGCTGTTCATTCCACCTATATGACTGGTTGTGTTGAATTGCTATAGGGATTCAGGAGTCTTTTAATCTGTGTAAAGTGATGTGCAGGTTCTTCAGTCTGTTTTTTTATTTTTTTTTATTACGCCTCCACAATAGCCGTGGCCGGAGGCATTATGTTTTCGGGTTGTCCGTCAGTACGTCCTTCTCATTCTTGTGAATGGGATATCTTATGACTCCCTGGAGGGAATTTCTTCACATTTGGCACAAATATCCACTTGGACTCATTTTTTTTAATTGCTTCAAAGTCCTCACTACATATATTATGATTCTGGACATACATGGATGTAAACTGCAACTTACATCCATGACTCCGTCAACTTGACTGGTTGACGGAGGCATACAACAGCGAGGCGGTAATACTAGTTTTAGTTGAAATTCTTCTTATCCTTGATGCTAAATTCAAGGAAACTTGTAGCGTTTAATTTAATACACACCAGAGATTATAATTCATATTTGTTTCAATTAGATTTTGCTCTAGAACCTTAATTCTGTTTAATTTGTCAGCCCATGTGTGCACACCGACGGCAGTAAGCTGACTGTACTTTACGGATTTTCAGAGCGACTCCATTGTAGCGGGTGGAGGAGCCATAGAGATGGAGCTGTCCAAGTACCTGCGGGATTATTCCAGGACCATCCCTGGGAAACAGCAGCTGCTGATCGGAGCATACGCCAAGGCCCTGGAGATCATCCCCAGACAGCTGTGTGACAACGCCGGCTTTGATGCTACCAACATTCTGAACAAACTGCGCGCCAAACACGCACAGGTAGGAAATGAAAGGCACACCTTCCTACACAAGACTTAGAATATAGCATTTGGCATAAGGGCACTTTTATGGCCTTCAGGTTTAGATGTGGAGCAGGATATAAAGTCAACTGTGTTTGACTTTGTGGGCTTCTTCTGTCATCTCCCTGCAGGGTGGTATGTGGTACGGTGTAGACATCAACAACGAGGACATCGCAGACAACTATGTTGCCTGCGTGTGGGAACCATCCATTGTGAGGATCAATGCTCTGACGGCGGCGTCGGAGGCAGCCTGCCTCATCCTGTCAGTGGATGAGACCATCAAGAACCCGCGCAGCAGTATGGATGGACCTCCTGGCGGTGGCCGCGGCAGAGGCCGCGGCAGACCCCACGCTCACTAAGAGAAACAAGAACAAAAGCACGTTTTAAACTGGTATTAAAATCCAAATGCAGAAACAGGATTGTGTCTTCAGTTCCAGTCAGGCTACATTTACACATGGATGCAGAGATTGTGTAGAATAAAGGTTGGCATGTTTGATCTGCATTTGGATTTGAATTCTAGATAAAAATTAGGCGTTGTAAACGGTCATAGACATGTTGCAAATTGCAAGTGTAGTGAAACAAATAAAAGGGGAAAAATTACAAGTTTATCTAGCAATTTCGAGATGGATTCTTTAGACTTTTTCAAAGATGGCTGACATTTGTTGTGTTTTCTTTGTCACGTTTTTTTTTGTTTTTTTACTGAAGCTTCCACTTGGTAACGTCTGTTTAACATTTCAAGCCTCGCATCTTTCCATGTGTAGCCATTTTACTGAGAAATATTGAAATTCAAGAAGAATGTAATTAGTTTCCCCCCTTGGTTTTGTATCAAACACGCTCCTGTCCCCTCCAAGTTAGCTCTTCCTCTCTGACCTGAAGCAGCTGTTCCATCGTTTCTAATATGGATGTGTTACTTGACAAACTGATGTGTAACATGGGAAGTAAAGCACTGATGTTAAGCAGTTCTGAACCATTCGTTGGTTATGCTATGTGAAACTATTTATTGGACCATTGTTATCAATAAATTCACAGCTGAAATCATACTGTTGACAGTTTGTTTTTTGTAAACATCTGGTCAAGGGTGGAGACCGAAGAGATTGTTGACAGCAGTGGCAGGTGTGTTGCTTTCTTTTAAATAAAGTAAAGCATGGTCTTGCTGTGGGAAATGGTACACAGGTCATAAAATTAGGACAGTGTACGGATGATGCTTTGGAATCATTTTGCAACCTGCACAGATTAAAATAAACAAAACTCAAGAAACAAGGTTGGGTCAGCATGTTGAACATGGTACAGTGGTTCTTAATCTGTTACTTAAAGTGAACATAAACATGAATACAGTTTATTACAGCATACACAACACAAGTCTTAATGTGACACAGTATGATGTCTTAAGGGGGGGGGGGGGAGTTAAAGCCCCTGCAGATGCTTATATTAAAAAATACAGTCCATAGTTCGACAAAAGAAATCCCAGGTTTGACTTTTTTTTTTTTTTAAGCTTAAAACTACATTTACTTACTCAGTTGGTGAAGTTTACCATTGAGATAGTTGCCATGGAGATAACTCAGTTGTATGGAACTTCAGTCACGTTTTAACATGTAACGGTTAGTGTAGACAACTGAGCCATCTCCATCTGCTGAGAAAGGCCCAGAGATGTGGTTAAAGGAACCTGTAAGAGGCTAGTGAGACTGTGGTGAAAGCTAGGTTTTGGCCCAAATCACCTGGCTCCCAGTGTTACTCGTGCTGGTTTGAATTTTACCATTTTTGTAGGCTTTGTGAAAAGTAAAGAATACCATTAAAAGGTAACTTTCAGGGCGCCCAGATAGCTCAGTTGGTGGAGCGGGTGCCCATATGTGGAGGTTTACTCCTCGACGGAGCGGGCCCGGGTTCGGCTCCGACCTGCGGCCCTTTGCTGCATGTCATTCCCCCCTCTCTCTCCCCTTTCATGTCTTCATCTGTCCTGTCAAAAATAAAGCCCAAAATGCCCAAAAAGAAGGAAAAAAAAAGGTAACTTGCAATAAAAATGTCCTAAATACTACAGATACCGTACGATACACCTGAATGTAAATGGTGGCATACTTTGTAATAAAGATGCATATAATGCCACAGTCCTTCATAGTGAAGGATCCTTAGGTGTGTGTTTGATGCACCCAGGGAGCTTAAAACTTCCCATGTGATCTACAACTTGTAGTTCAGTCTTTTCACCGCTAGGTGACGCACAGTCACAGCTGCAGTCCAGGTAGTTGCGTCAATAATCTTGTACATGGCAAACAACAAAAAGGCAACAGTCTGATTTTGGCTATTAGGATGAGTGAGTTTCACTGTAGGTAGTATAATGCAAAAGTTGAAATACACCTCGGACAGGCTGAACTTTTACTGAGTTCATAGTGTTGCTCTGGACCTTTTCTGGGCAGGAAATGCCCGTGACAGCATTATATGGTATGACATGAAAAACTCCACTGAAGACAGGAGGCAGACAAATTCATGTGTTCTTTTCTTGTACATAGAGGGCGCCCTACCCTTCAGTTGAGGAGATGTTTTTTTTTTTTTGAGGAGTATGTACTTATGAAGGCTGGAGAGTTTAAAAAAAAGTTCCTCTCCTTATCCTTTTTCTGAGGAGTAAATATAAAGCCTAAATGTCTGAATTACAGGATGTAGGTTTCTTCTTGGAATGCAAAGTCCCAAAAAAAACTTGTCGCCCACTCCCAAAGTACCGCTTTTTTTCTATTATCGTCCCTAG
This sequence comes from Perca fluviatilis, assembly GCF_010015445.1. Classification (NCBI taxonomy): domain Eukaryota; kingdom Metazoa; phylum Chordata; class Actinopteri; order Perciformes; family Percidae; genus Perca; species Perca fluviatilis. The sequence continues at coordinate 10,906,180 of NC_053125.1, forward strand.
AATCAGTTTTTTTTCTGTTTTCCAATCCCCGTCTCCACTTCCTGCTCCTCCTCAATTAGAGAGGAAGTCTATGGAAGCCCGCACGGAGCGGTTAGACATGACGTCAACGGCTGTGACTTTGATCTCCGTGTCCCCAAACTGCATGGTGGCTCTGATCTCTCTTCTCTCTGGGCCTCCGGCTCCTCCCCCAGCTCCGCCCACTGCTCCCGGTAGCGGCTCCGGTAGGTCTAATGTGATCGTCCCGCACTTCCTGACCCCAGGGTCGGTGATGTACGTGACGTCGTCTGTGGCGCTGCAGTAGATGTTGATGATGATCTTCCGCTGGCCCAGACGAGCAGGCGTGTAGCTCCGCCTCACGACCTCGCCCAGAGCCACCGACTGGTCGACGCAGACGAAGCGGTCCAGGATATCGGTGCACCACTGGCGACCGTCCTTGATGAGGAGTTTGTCCCGAGGGTGGCGTCCCTCCACGAACCGGTTCAATACGCCAACGCCATAGATCAGGGGGCATCGACGCACTCTGACCTGCGAGAGAGAGGTTGTTAGAATGTGTCGAGAAGCTGCTCTGTTACTAGACTCACTTTGCCAGACCTTCCTCCACAGCGCCGCAAAGGAGGGTCTGGCTAATCCACACAGCATTCCGGGATGGGAGAAAAACGTGCTCCGGTTTATTGGCATTTCTTTAAACCAATCACAATCGTCTTGGGCGGTGCTAAGTGCCAGACGGAGCCACGGTGCCTCTGCAAAATAGCCTCAGGAAGGAACTTGTTTTGGTGGAACGTGTACGTTCAAAAGTTGTTTTAGTCGTGCAACAGAAAACTCAGATTGGACAGATAGTCTAGCTAGCTGTCTGGATTTACCCTGCAGAGATCTGAGGAGCAGTTAACCACAGTCCTCAGAAATCCACCGGAGTTTAGAACGCCAACACAAGGAAAGTGGAAGGTGACGGGACATCCGGCCGAAAGGAGTAACATCCGGTGGAATTTCCGGCGGCACCGGAGCAATCCCGGAAGTGGAACGTCGTGGATACAGACTACTCTGTTACTAACAGGTGTTCCTGAACACTCACCACAGTGGGATCCAGCCCGAAGAGCACGGCACCCTTCAGTATGGTCAGTCCAACGTCATGGGGGATGATGATGCGACACGTCCGCCCCAGCGCTCTCTGGACTGCTTTCTGCAGCATAGGCGACTCGGCAAAACCACCAACCAGGAAGAGGAAACGCACACCGCGAACCTCCGGCTTTGCCATCAGCTCCTCTGTCGGGGGATGAAAAGAGGGAAGATCTTTCAAATCCTTTCACTTCATTAGAGTGTATGAGCAAAGTGTGTGTTCCTGTGTACTGTGGCTGGATGTTTCGT
>NC_053125.1:10910041-11035041 GCF_010015445.1 Perca fluviatilis
TTTTAACTCTCTCCAGCTGTGGGCCCCACGAGTCATCACCTCCGTTCACTGCTTTGCTAGCATTCAAACATTTTGTAGTCTTTCTGTATAAACATACTGTAGGATCAGACACTTGTGTTTAACTAATGCTCAATGCAAACTGGCTAGAGCAAAAACAAACTTTCAACCTAATTTACCTCTTTAATGTATACTACATATGGTAAGGTTTAGACCTTAGTTTCATGACCCATGAGGTCATGACATTTACCCAAAGAATAGTATAAAGTCTTTCAATCTAAGTAAAACAAGGAAAACATACAACAACTAGAGTCATAATATTTTTGCATGACAGAAGCAATTTGTTGGAAATGCTCTCACATTTCAACTTTATCTGAGCTCTCAACATGTAAGCCGCCTGACTGGCAGGTTGTGAGGCCAACAAACACAGAACACACTCAAACACAGCTGACAGAAATACAAAACACCTGAAAGGCTGTTTGACAGAGCAGATACACTTTTATAACAATATGCCCCCAAACATGCAAGTCAACCCATGAAATGAGACATAGACCCTGTTTACACTTGGTTTTAAAATGCATATCGGTGACCCAACTCGTCTTAAATGACCAAGTTATAGAGCTTTGGCGCATCACCAAAACAAGCACCACGTCCTGCATTGACGACGTCCACGCGTGTGTGAGAGAGAGAGAAAGAAAGAAAGAAAGAAAGAAAGAAAGAAAGAAAGAAAGAAAGAAAGAAAGAAAGAAAAAGATTGTAAAGCAACAATGACTACATTGTCTTGAAAGCAAATACTCTTACAGTTGTTTTCACCCTCTGGATGACGCAGGAGGTAGTGTGTGTGTGTGTTTGGATGGGGGTGATGAGTGAAATTCAAGTCTGGAAACCATTTACATGAAACAGCAGAAAAGTAAATGTATGTGTGCGTGCATGCGTGCGTGCGTGTGTGCGTGTGCTAATGACTCCCCTGTGCTATCTTTGGAGACGAAATGAGGTGGAATAAAAGCTAAAGATAATAAAAACCATGACCGTGATGCCAAGTGTGTTCGTGTCGAAAATTCTGTTTGTGTGGCAGTCTGTGTCTGCAGAGTCCTTGCAAAGTGTACAACCTGGCAAAAGAAAGTAAGAGGGGGAGGAAATGTTTGAAAGACAGAGGGAAAAGAAAGAAAAATGACTGCGAGTGAAGGAGAGGGAGAATGACAGGCCTGGAGGGGGTGAGATCATAGTCTCACTGCACCTTGTTCCAATTACAATATCCTGTGTTTAGTGTGTGCCGTTGTGTGTGTGTGTGTGTGTGTGTGTGTGTGTGTGTGTGTGTGTGTGTGTGTGTGTGTGTGAATGTTCTTTGTGTGTGTGTGTGTGTGTGTGTGTGTGTCACTGACTGCATATGTATAAGTGGGTCTGTGCAGGGGATTTTGGACGGCATGTTCGTTTCCTGAATTATGCATCACTCTCCTATTCCAAATCACTCTTTGTTCCTTTGCTGTATTTCAGTAGCATTGTCCTGTAGCTGTTGCAAACAACTGTTTTTAATGCAGCTATTGCATGATAAAATGTCTGTGTGCTATAAAGTGCTATAGGAAAAGTCAGTCAGAGGCTCAAATCAGAGCTTCACCAAATAAAAATTGCTTTCTCATTGCAATTATGAACATACTGTAGCTCTAGAAACCCAAAATACAAGTATATATGTCCCCTTTATGTTCTCCCCTTACATTTTTATGTGCAAAGGTTTATACATTTATACAACCAGATATTTTGTAACACAGCTTCTCATCCTTTGTACTGATGATTCAACCAGAAGAGTTTCATGACCATATGCCCTGACCGGCACTTAATATTGTCTATGCAGAAAATCTACCCCGAATGTCCGAAATAACTCCTCCCACTTCGCAATATATGAATTGAAAAGCTACATTGCCACAAAATACGTATAAGATGTGATATAAAAAGTAGTTTGTCTGTAGTAGTTTGCATAGTCTCGCATTGGCCGACCTTCCTCCACAGCGCTGCGTAGGAGGATCTCCACACAGCATTCCGGGATAGGAGAAAAACGTGCTCTGGTTTATTGGCATTTCTTTAAACCAATTACAATCGTCTTGGGCGGTGCTAGGCGCCGGACAGAGGTAAGGTGTCGTTGCAAATCAGCCTCGGGAAGGAACTTGTTTCGGTGGAACATGTGCACGTAAAGAGGTGAGCTCTGGAATTAAAATGGCTGTTGAGTGTGTGATGAGAATTTTACTCAAAAAAAAGATAAATATAATAATAAAACACACACACACACACTCACATACACAACTGCAAAGTCATCTGAGTAAAAACCACAAGTAGTATCTGAAGTCAGATTTCTTTCTTTCTTTCTCACACACACACACACACACACACACACACACACACACACACACACACACACACAGTTCGTCCTTTGCATAAACCACAATCCCCAAGTGAAATCCAACAACACCATTTCCAGGAACACCGTGTGGTTTCATGCTTATGCTAATGACAAAACAAACACACACACATAGACAAAATCTTTCTCTTCACTACCTTGTCTGAAGCTGGAGTCAAAGGGTCGGGATCCATCCAAATCAAAGCCATTTGTGATTGGCTGCACGCTCAGATCAATCACCTGGTGGAGGCGGAGCTTACGGCAGTAAATGGACGCAGCTTCGGGTTCCAGAGCGATGAGAAGCTGCTCAGGACAGTCAGGAGACACAAGACCAGCCTGGGGGAGTAAAGACAAACAGAGAGGGAGAGAAACTTTACTCGCAGAGTTTTATTATCCTGCAGTGCTCTTGATTGTACTGAGATACTTAGGGGGCTGAACAAGAGAAAGTCAGATGTAGGAAAAAGCTGTTCTCAAAAATCCATCATGCTTTTAGACTTGCATGTATTGCTTTGGTCTGTATATAGCCTACATATGCTGCAGGCTGCTACAAGTGCCACTAGGAGAGGACAGTTGGTATATAAGCATTAGTCGTGATGTATTTGGTGTAAAGTTGAGAGGCTGGAATGATGTGATGTGTGTGTGTGTGTGTGTGTGTGTGTGTGTGTGTGTGTGTGTGTGTGTGTGTGTGTGTGTGTGTGTGTGTGTGTGTGTGTGTGTGTGCAGGGCGGGGGTCTGGACACCACTTCCTGTGTTTGTACGCCGGCCTCTCTCATTGTTCACTTGTGATTACATCATCACCAGCAGGAAGCACACACACCCCGACAGCCTCAAGCTTGTGTGTGTGTGTGTGTGTGTGTGTGTGTGTGTGTGTGTGTGTGTGTGTGTGTGTGTGTGTGTGTGTGTGTGTGTGTGTGTGTGTGTGTGTGTGTGTGTGTGTGTGTAAAAGATGAGAAAATTGAAAGAAGAGAGAACGAGAATGAGGAGAGCATGACTTTAAAAGTGAGAGGTTGTACAGTCTTTCCCATGGGCTATACTGCACAAGTACACACTCACACACACTCAAACATGGGTTGGTCCATTGTCATTGATGTGTATTGTAATAGGACCCCCTGCATTCCTGTCCATGTACCCACCCTTCCTACAAGTTATTGTGACACACTACAGTACACCGAGGAGGAGTGTGTCTGTTGGTGGGAAGATGTACAGGGAGGATGGAGGCAAAAGAGCAGCATTATGATGTCACACACACACTTCACGTGCACATACACACACACACACACACACACATAGTCTACTATCATCCTCTGCGTGTTTGTACGTGTGTGTATCTGGAAGACTAGAGTCTAGCCTGTTGAACAAGTTAAATCCACTAATTTTGAAAAGTTTCAGTCATACAACCTGGAACTGTTATAGTTACATGTATGTACGATACCGGCAGCCAATGATGGCCACAATCGTCTTTGTCCAGTCAAAACCATGTATCTCCAAAATGTCAACACAAGAAAAACAGCCTTGTTTTAAGCTTAATCAAAATGTATTTTTTGTAATTCAGTGGGTTTTAGAGGGTTGTTGTAGTAAAAAAAAGCTTGTTTTTATCAGACCAGAACAAGTTGGTAGCCCCTTTCAACCAGTCATATCTATTGCTCTATGCCTAGATATGATGTATCTGTCAATATGTGTTTCCCTACCAGGTATGCAGCTTCTCTCATGAACTGTTTGGCAGGTTGTTTCCACACAGCGGGGACGGTGATTACCCATCTGATCGCCTCTCCCTCCAGCACTGATGACGACTGGTCCTTCACTTCCTGAAACAGAATCAAATGGAACATTCAGAATCGTACTGAAGATGTGAGTTTCAGTCAAAGCAAAACACTTTATGAGCTACAGTACATCAAATATTGAAGTCATCTTTACACCTTGGCTTGCATAGTATATCGAAATAAATCACACACACACACACACACACACACACACACACACACACACACACACACACACACGTATGAACAGTGTATAAACATGTCCACCACACTGCACCATACTGCGATCATGAAGTGCACCTTTAGAGCATGTTCCCTGAAGAAGCGCAGGGCGTGAGCAAACACGTCGATGGCCCTGACCCTCCGACCGTTGACCGCCTCCAGCTCTGTCTCCATGGTGAGGTCCTGTAGCAAAACACAGCCGCAATTGCTGAAACACTGCTGCAAGAACAAGTCATCTTTCTGTTGCTTAAAGGGGATACTTTACTAGCATTTTTTATTTCCCTTCCATAAAGTCCAGAGACTAAAACACTGAGCAGCAGAGGCCAAGATATCCGGATTTTTCGTCCTGAGTATAGTTCAAGCTCCAATTACACTGCATCCTACACATCCCACAATGCAACTCGACCTAGATGTTTAAAATTGACCCTTCCAGTCTGGATGTATTGTGTAAAGTTGTCTTTCTGTCACTACTACCCATATACTCCACCTTTCTCATCTGATTTCCCTGATCTCTCTTACACTTGTGCTATGGATCTTCATCTTGAACTTATCGAAGTAGAGCCAGTGCCGGGCCTCCTCTGGGTCCAGGTCGTGGTAGAAGTCCCGGGCTGCAAACCCAAAACTGTGGAATCGCAACTCAGGAGTCAGCAGCAGACACGTCGGGCTCTTCTGATTGGCCACCCCGGGGTCGCCGCCCTCCCAGCGCCTGCGTGAGTAGATTGGAGGAAAATGATGTCAAAGGTAGAAAATCATGGAATAGAATTGAATTGAAGACAATGCACACAGCCTTTACTTCATCATGTGGATGGCTTCTGAGTCCTGTGTAAAGCTAAATGCATAGCCGCTGGAGGTCGTCCCAAAGTCTATTGCCACGACAACGGAGAACGGGCAGGACATCCTGGGTCTTACCTCCACCCTCTGAGAGAAAGAGAGAGAGAGAGAGAGATATTTGTGTGAGTTGTAGCTTGTATAGGAGAACACTCCATAATCACTCCTATTGGATAGATCTCTATGTACTCCTCTCCTCTAGTCTTTATTGGGCACTTCACTTTAAGTCTACACTTCACTTTAAACTCTGAGTGTAAGTGGTATTATAAACCACTAATAACAGTGAGAAGTGGATGTGGGTTTATATGTTGTGTTTAAGAGCTCTATATAAAGAAAATAAGTAGAAAGGGTAAAGGGTGTGTAGGAGTTTCTGTGGTGAATGTGTGTGTGTGTGTGTGTGTGTGTGTGTGTGTGTGTGTGTGTGTGTGTGTGTGTGTGTGTGTGTGTGTGTGTGTGTGTGTGTGTGTGTGTGTGTGTGTGTGTGTGCATAGTTACCGGCGAGGGTGAGGGTGTGAGGGGTGTGATGCTGCAGTCATTTCTAGCTGTGGCAGGCGATGAAGGAGCTGATAAAGTATCACCTGGGAATTCATGGAGAAAGAGAAATGTAAAGATACGCAGCGGTGGCTAACTATTCAAATCTTATTACAAATATAAACACGTTTCAGCATTGGCAAAGCAGCACACGTACTCCACTGGAAAAATGGAAAAAAAGTTTGAAGCGATATGCAGCAAGGGAAGCGATACGTTATCACAAGGAAAGAGACATTATTGGACAACTGCTGATGCTAACACACATGCAGAAAGCATCTTATTTTTCATACACTCGACCTTAAGCTCTTTAAGTGTGAGATTGAATATCTGTAGTTTCACTGGAATGACTGGAATGTTGCTGGAATCTGATGTGAGCAATGTTCCCAAGTGGGAGAGAGGGACACGGAAAGGTCTGCGTGTTCACGCTCCAAAAGATAACAGTGAGTCATTTTGACCAGGTTGCCATAGTGATGAAGCATGTGTATAAACTATACAGTACTGTATGTGTGTCTCACCGGGTATCTGCAGGCTGTTGGGTTCTGGCTGCACCACGTCAGCCATCTTTACAGGAGCCAGGGTCTGCAGGGAAAAACACCGACACCAACATGATGCAAATAGAGTAATGAATGCTTCATGGCTTCCAGATAAAATTACGTAAAATAAATATAGCGCACTAGATAGTGAATAGGGAGCAATTTTTTGGACACATCAAAGATATTCTTGAGCCATGAAAAGGAAGTAAGGAAGACACACCCCAAGTGTTAGAGCGCACTTGAACTTCCAGCTCCCAGCTGATACAACTCAGAGGCCAATGACTGGTTGCTTGGAGAAGCAACCAAGTTTATGAATCCGAATGCCTTTTGAATACCATACAGTCATGTGAAAAAATTAGGACGCCCATGCTAAAGTTGACTAAAAAGAGAAATAAAAAAAATCATCTTTTGGAAATTGATCTTAATGCCTTAATTAAAAAAAATGAGGGAAAATCCAACCTTTAAGGACACCAATTAAATTTGTGAATGAATAATGTATCGTAAATAAATAAATGTTCTTCCTAAAAGACAGGGGCAAAGGTATACTTCTATGTTAAATTCCCCGATAGGCAGGCAGATTTTTATTTTTAAAGGCCAGTTATTTCATGGATCCAGGATACTATGCATCCTGATAAAGTTCCCTTGGCCTTAAAATAGCCCCACATCATCACATACCGTTCACCATACCTAGAGATTGGCATGGTTTTATTTCAGTTAGCCTAATAGCTGGTTTGATTTGCATTGAGAGATGATCTTATGGAAAGTACCCCATGCCAATCTCTAGGTATGGTGAAGGGTATGTGATGATGTGGGGCTATTTTAATTCCAAAGGCCAAGGGAACTTTATCAGGATGTATAGTATCCTGGATCCGTGAAATAACTGGCCTTTAAAAATAAAAATCTGCCTGCCTCTATGGGAATTTAACACAGGGGTGTGTATACTTATGCCCCCTGTATTTTAAGGAAGAACATTTATTTATTTACGATACATTATTCATTCACAAACAAAATTGGTGTCCTTAAAGGTTGGATGTTTCCTATTTGTTTTAATTAAGACATTAAGATCAATTTGCAAAAGATGATTTTTTTATTCCTCTTTTTAGTGAACTTTAGCATGGGTGTCCTAATTTTTTCACATGACTGTATATGTAAATGCAATATATGACATGAGACAACTTTCTGTCGGGGGTTAAACACAAAACAAGTAAACACGTGGACAAGTTAGAGAAACTAAGAATAACTTGATAAATGTTGCGTGCACTTATTCAAAAGACTCATTCGCATTTACAACCCACATTTTATGATCTTGGGCACAGGTCTGACAGAAATGTTAATTATGGAGGACGAGAGAATGAAAAGATGTGCATGAAATGGGAGAAAAAGACAGCGAGTGTATCTATATAATTGTGTGTGTGTGTGTGTGTGTGTGTGTGTGTGTGTGTGTGTTTTTTTATTGCAGCACTGGAATCATTGGATCCGTCTGTGATCTGAGCCAAGAGCCCACTAAACAGATGAGTGCAATGAAACAAAGCTGTGTTTGTTTAAATCTCATTCTGTGTGTTTGTGTGTGTGTGTGTGTGAGTAATTGAGAAAGTAAGAGAGAGAAAGAGACCATGAGTTAGTTTGACACCCTTTCTTTGCGTGCATGCATGCAACATCTGCGTGCATTTATTCACGCGTGTGCCTAAAACATTTGAGCATTTCAATGCATACTTGTGCATGTGTGCATCATTGGCTTTCTTTCCCAGTGTCCGTCCCTGCTATTTAATGATAAAACCAGAGAGGGGTTGAAACTCCACATCCTTTCCCTGTTTCATCATACTTTTTTTTATATTTTTGTTCTCTTTCATCCTGTCATCTCCTTCAGATCAATGCACAGTGGACGATTTAAACCCCCCTTGCCCCACAATTCTTTTCTTCTCTCTCTCTTTCTCAGACACACAACAAAGATCTAGCAAGGGAACAGCAGAACAAGCAACTTTGACTCCCCTGAGACGTTACATTAAGGACAGATTGTGCAACACACTCCACTTTTATGCACCATTAACAATACAGTTCTCTGTTTGAAGTATAGGGCAGATTTACTGGCAAGACGGGCTTTATTATTATACTCTGACAAATTATAACAAAAAACACTAATGCAAGATGTTTTTGTCCAAAGCTGCTTAAACAATGTATTCAACCACTATTCGAGCAAGAGCTACATGTCAGTAAAAATGTAAACATTTTTATGTTAACTCACCTCTTTGAATGTTGTTGCAATACTATGCTCTTGTCCTTTGTCTCTCCAAAAGTATTCCCAAACTCCGCAGTCTGTTGTTCGGAGTCTGTCTCCAGGGAGGTGGAGATGGAGAAGGGAGGAACAGGAGAAAACGGTGACTGAATACAAGAGGATGCTTTTCTAGAAATCCCTTTTAAAAAAATGAAAGTCTTCCCACTTGCAGGCAGATTTCCCAAAATTGGAATTCCCTAGTCAGAAAAGATCCCAATGAGATGTGATGGATGGAGAGACAAGTTGCAACAAGGAAAAGAACTATGTTTCTCTTTTTCTTCTTCTTCTTCTTCTTCTTCTTCTTCTTCTTCTGAGAAAAGTCTAACTTTTCCTAATGAAGTGAGATTTGTAGTTTTGTCTCTCTGCAGCCGAGCTCGCTGCCTCTCCGCTCTGTGCAGAAATGTCAGAGAAAAGTGTTGACACACGCACACACACACACACACACACACACACAAATTGCAGGAGTGGGAGGGCTATGACAGCGCATAAGGGGGGAATTCTGTGGGTTTACCTCACTGGGAAATTGTGTTTGTGTGTGTTGAAGACTGAGGGTGGAGTATTCCTGAGCAGGCGGTGTAACCCAGTTAAGTCATCTTGCCCTCTCTATCCCCTCCCACTCGTCCATATCTATCCTTCCTCTGTTTAATTATTTCTTCCTGTCCTCCTCTTTCCTTCTCTTTTCATCTTGTCCTTTTTTTGTCTCCTTCCACTTCTTTGTCTTTGTCCCTTTACTTTCTGTGTTACTGCTCCATTAACCTTTTAATAACCTTCCCATGCAACTTTCTAACGTTGCAGACAAAAGCAGGAAGCAGCCAGTAGTGTTGGGTCAACCTAAAACAAATGATAAACTTAATGTAATGTCAATGTTTCAGTCTACTTTAAAGGAACAGTTTGACTTTTTTGGAAATATGTTTATTTGCATTCTTGCCAAGATTTAGATGATGAGATCGATCAATCTCATGTCGGGAAGTGGTATCAGTGACAATCAGTTTAATAGTTAAACTGTAGCTTTTGCGGTACTCTTACCCAATACATGTTTTCTCATGCTGTGTGTGTGTGTGTGTGTGTGTGTGTGTGTGTGTGTGTGTGTGTGTGTGTGTGTGTGTGTGTGTGTGTGTGTGTGTGTGTGTGCAAGCGTGCATGCGTGAGTGTGGATCTGATTTCTCCCCTCTAGAGCTGTGATTGAAAGCATACATTAACCCCCAGTGCCTGCACACACACACACACACACACACACACACACACTGAGACTAGCTGGCCTCACTCCCAATGGGCAGAGGAAATCAGACCTCTTGAGTATTCGAAAGAAAAGGCCTCTGGTATATACACATACACTCAGTCTCCTTGTCCTGTCAGATTTCCAAATCAAATTAGTTTTTTTGTGTGTGCGTGTGCGTGTGCGTGTGCGTGTGTGTGTGTGTCTGGAAGCCATTAACTGGCATGTCTCCCCTCGCTGCCCAAAAACCAAGAGGCCCCATATGGATCCTGCCATCACCTCTCTCTTTCTCCTCCTTTCTTTCATGCCTCTTTTATTGTTCCTACATCTTCCTACATCGTCACTTCTCTGTTTTATGGGGCATTCTTTTCTCTTTTTTCTCTTGCATCTTTATTTGTTTAATCCATTGTTTTTGATCCCTTGCCCGCGTTCATTTGCTCCAGGGAATTTTTTAATGACTAAAATTAGCAGTCGGATGGCAGCATTTCAACAGCCTTGCTATCAAACCTGCGCTTTTCATGATTGTGGTATTTTTCATGACGCCTCTGTTTTGCAATCAGCTTTATCCTAATCTGTATTAGACCTGCCTAAACGCACCATAGTGGCCGCAGTCAGGCTCCTGCATCATCCCCCAGAGACTCAAAATTCTGAAACAGATCCGGTATAGGTGCAGCCTCACCCTTCTCCTCGAATGCAGGAAGCCCAACACAGGAAGTGATGGGTTCACTTGACAGGAAGGAACCCCTACGCGGCATTCTTCTCATGAAGTTCTCGACTGATGGAAACCCACCCATAACATACACATGCTAGCGTGCATGCAAACACACGCACTAAGATACTGTTCTTCCTTCAGCTGCTCTAAATAGACCTCTATCTCAACCGCAGCCCGAATGAGAACTTGTTACTTCCCCTCCAGATAGCATTCATAAATACAAAAGCAATTTTTGGGAAAATAAATTTGTAAATGCAGTTAAGTTGATTATATCTTGTTGATAGCTTTACATAGTGTTGACAACAACATACATTTATGTTAGTGCATGTTAAAGCAAAAGTTACACATGCTAACATGGTACCACTAGCTACAGGCTACTGTTAGTGGCCAGCTAAGTTAGGTTAGCACAAAGTGGCACTATGGGGAAACAGCTAGCCTGCCTTTGTTCAAAAGTTTTAAAATAAATCCACATACCAGCACCCCTGAAGCTCACTAAACACACATAAACATTTGTGCTAAGCTAAGCAAACTGACTGCTGATGGTAGCCTCATGTTTACTATATTTATTCTGACATGAGAGTGAAACCAATCTCCTCCTCTAACTCTCGGCAAGAAAGTGAATAAACATATTCCCCAAAATGTGAAACTATTCCTTTAAAGGTCCCATATTGTGGTAATTTTCAGGTTCATATTTATATTGTGGGTTTCTATTTTTTACTTGAACACGTTGACATGTTTTTATGATCAAAAAAAGGAAAAAGGGGACAGAGTACCCAGGGCCCTCGTGTGAGGAAGGCCTAAAAAGATGCTAGAATGAATAGCTGTGGATGCGGGGAGGGGCCCATAGAAAATGCCTTTCTATAGGGCCCAGAATTTTGTGCTACGCCCCTGGTCTGAATGTACCTGTATTCACCCTCTGTCTGAAATGTTCAATTTTAGTGCTTATATCTTTAAGCCCCCCTCCCAAAAAAGCCCAGTCTTCTCTTATTGGTCTCTGCGCCGTCATTGCAGCCAGGGAGGCAATGTAACAGCACTGTAGCAGCACTTTCTACCTATATATAGTATAGGTGTGACATCACAACTGTACTGAAGTCCTGACGGCTCGTTTAAAGGCACTGTCTCTGAATATGGGCTGTGTGAATTTCTCTGTGGATTGAGCCTTTTAATACTTTTACAGTATTTATATAGAACCTTGACCTGCTTTATAATAAAAAAGAGACATGTTTCACATTATGGGATCTTTAACATAAAAGTATAATGCGTGTTTTTGTATGAATTTTTCAAATGAAATATAACATATAATTGGTGAGCTTTAGGGATGCTGGTATGCAGATCTTTTTAGAGCCAGGCTAGCTGTTTAGCTGTTTCCAGTCTTTAATGCTAAGCTAACTGGCTCTAGCTTCATATTTAACATCAACATTCTCATCTAACTATGCTGTCTCTAAAGTCTGTCAATTTCAAGTGATAGATGCTCTGCACAATCACATGCCATTTGGAAAGATGTCATTCTAATTATTCCCTTTTCTTTCATTAAGGTAAATATTAGTCATGAATATGTGGGTTAAGTGGTAATAATTATACAACCTCTCGTAAAACAAAGCGTCCTGCACAAGTACTGCATTACTTTTTGCACCTTTTATTTAAAGCAAACACACGAGGGGCCCAGAATCTGAACATGCGAGTGTAAAACACACACAGGAATCATTAAAGTGGCAGTAGAAATATCTGCATGTACTTTGTAACGCCTTGTTTTCTTTAAGGTTTCTGGAACAAATGCGTAGCAGGAATGTATTTCCATGTTCACTAAAGTCCTTGTTAAATTCGAACACATACTGCTGGCCTGTTGCTTATTGGAGTGTTAACAGCACCTCAGTGGTGAGTGTTAACAGGACCTCGGACTATAAGCACTTGTAGGTGCAGGAATATTTGAGTTTGTGCAGAAAATAATAAAGGCAATATTGTACCTTGGCATGCGTGCTAAAGGGCTACTTCCTGCTCATGAGCATGCAAGGGTGTGTCGTATGTTCCAGTGTGTGTAAGGGTGAATGCGTCCGTGTAAGTGGCATTGGACATACTCACCAGTGAAGCCTGGGGTGGGGACAGGGCCACAGGAAAGGCAGGGGTACACACACACACACATATGAAACATGACTGCCCTCTGACATCAAGTCTGGGCTATTGTGTAATAAAATGAGAGGGAGAGCAGTGCAGGAAGGGAATTTATGATTTATGATTCAAAAGCAAAAATACATGGTATAATGTATGGCAGAGGAGAGAGAGAAGAGGGAGGGGACTTCATGTAATAGCAATGAGAGAAGGAAAGAGGTGGGAAAAAGTGAAGTACCTACTTTAGTCTGTAACTAAATAGTGAGTGTGAGCACAGTTGGTATGTGTGCATGCATTATATTGCTGTGTTCTCTTATGACAGTATATTTGGGTGTGGGCAGTGTATTAAATCTGCAATACCGTCTCATATCAAATTAAGTTTCATCGTCTCTAACTGCCTTTGTCATGTGTGATCAGAGCAGAAACTCCAGTTAAAGCATAGGGTCGTTGAGATAAATTTGACTAGTTTTGGTCTCCAATTGGCTGCAGCGTGTACATGCATGTGTGTGTGTGCTGTGTGTGTGTAATAACAAGGAAATAAACCATTTCTGTAGCCCTTTATGAGTTTCCCAAGGAGAGGTATCACAGGCTAGTGTGCAAATAAACTGCACACACACACACACACACACATAGATTTAAAGTGACACTCTGAGGAACATTTGGTGTTCTTTATTTAATGTCCCCATCGCCTTTTCAACACATATGCACAACCATGCATCTTGCATCCAGCTGAGAGAATGCAGAAATAAAGTAGCCAGCTGGAAATCTAGTACAGTGACGATTTACGGTGACATGGAGCTTCTCTGAATGTTATATACTACATGTAGACCAAGCATTGGTGTAGATTCATGGAAGAATATGCAGTATAGTCACTTGTTTTCACTGACTATCATTAGTGGTTAACGGAGTGCAGTACACCCTAGGTTTCAGCTACACAACTTCCATCCACATCGACAACACAATAATGTTTGTGCCAGGGGACAAACCGTACTGCCCCACAACCATACTGTGTGTTACAGTCGCCCTCCGCTGTGATTTTAGGGTAATGCACCTTATTTTACTGCTGACCCGGGACATCTCTCTTTTAGCTTTCAAGAGGACAGCTGGGTTGATCCAGGAGAAAGTTGTAATATCCTGTTGTTAATTCCACCTGAATCATTATAAGGTGTGTAGGACAGAGACTGAATGACGCGTTTAAAATTGTAGCACTGATGAGCCATGGATTCTTTATATAGGTGTGGCAGTTCAGCCTTAGATTTTAATTTAGTGCCAAAAAGCTAGTGAAGTAAATGGCCTCAATTATCTGTGAGTCAGGACCAAGAAATATCTCTCTACATACACCAACATATATGTGCCAAACAGTGTTTCTGATTCAGAACAGCTGTCATTACTAAAAAACATTGTCAGCTCTCTAAACCTGCATGATGGAAACAGGCAAAGCTGAGTTTTATCGCTTTGACCAAAAATAGAGCCACTAAAGCTATAAAAGGTTCTGATGCAAATAAGGTGGCAGCTCTGAGTGAATAGAAAATGATTAAGCTTTCGCCCTTTTTTGTAGGCTATGCCACAGTGGCACAGCCTGTCTATACCCTCCTTCCATTACACCATCAACACACAGAGAGAAATGTCTCTCATCATGTTGTTGGTGGTGTTAGTGGTTTGTCTTTATCTTTAGATTAAAGCTGTAACCCATGGGATTGCACATTTGTTTAAAAAATTTGGAAATTATTACAACAAAATTCTCCAGGGTAACTATGTGTTTCCATTGATATGGAAAAATATATTATTAAATAATATTGCTCTATTAAAATACAGAAAAAGGGACATGAAACCTTTCATATGTTATAATTTAAGTATTACATTTGCATTTTCTGCACAAATAAATGCATCAAGTTATATTCTGGTGCCATTGTGTAACCTCAGTTTAGGCCCAGTTTGTGCTTCTCATGTGTTATGAATACATTTGAGCTGACCTTGTGTTTTTCGGAAATATAAATACCCCGGTGAACAGAGAGGTGTTTAATAATACTTACTGCATTTTTAAAGGTATTTCTATAATCCTCAAGGACTCTTCTAACCAGTGTGTCCACTGCACAATAAAAAATCCCTAATAACAACTGTTTTTTAATCCAATTGGCTCCCACAAATCGGCATGTCTGTTATTGCTCAATTTCATTAGTTAGTTGTCTATATTGATGTTACTTTCCAGCACCAAGCTTAAAGCTTCTTTTCACTAGCGATAGTCAGTGATCAATGATCAAATAAATACAATACTGTAACGTTTGTGGGAAAGTTTCAGATGGATGGACACATTGCTGTGAGGGTATTTCAATAATCCTTCAATTTAAGACTGTATATACTAAATACTTTCTTAAAAACAGTAATTTTACAGTAATAGATGAGGCACAAACTGGGAATTCCCCTGCCCATGAAAAGCGTGCACACTACTGCTCACACTCAGATATTAAATTATTTCATCTATTGTACTTTTACTCTCCTCAGTCTTGTCCTCTCTCTTTCTCATCTCTAACAGCTTCTACAAACATACAACTAACGCCACTTCTGTTAAAGAAAGGTTAGACCAAGTTAAAACAACCACATTGTCAACTATTAACTGGTCATAGTGATTATAAAAAGTGGCAGAAAGAAAAATGGGTTCTATTTTGTTTACCTACGTGAGTTGAGGTGGGCGGGGAATGTGTTCGGCTGGGCCAATAGCATCGCTAGGAAGTATTGACTGACGTTGATTCCAACCAATGACTGAAGTGTACAGCTGGACAAACGCGACCCACGACATCACGCTTTTTTCCCCTCGACGTTTCTGCAGAGAAACAGAGGATTTATCCATTTTTAACCAATAACGTGAGCAAACCGACATAGGAAACAGGTATTTATTCATCGTATTGGAGATTATTAGGAGAATATATTAACTGTGTGGTTTTCCTGTGACCTCCGGGACCGGAAAAGAGCCGTTTCCCCCCGACAGCTGGTTTGCGGATTCCCCCCTACAAGCTTGAAGCTGTGTGGTGAGTCTGTTGTTATTAGTGGAGTAAAGGGGGAAGCTAGCTGTTTGCTACAAAAAGAAAGAAAGAAATAAGACAAAAAGAAAGAGGAGCAAGATAGCAACCAAAAACACTAACCAGCTAACCGTGTTAAAAAGCAATAACTTGTTATTTTCTGTATAAGAGTATATTTCCTTATAACTTGCTTCAGTTTTACGGCTAAGATTATTTATTGTGTTGCACCACTTAAGCCCTAGAATATCAGTCTAAAAAGAAAAGAAAAAAACTTTTATAAAAAATAATGGTGGCAAACCAACTTTAGTCTTCTCCTACATTAGAAATAGTTGTATTCTGGTAGACTAAAGTTACAACATTGGAGCACTGTCAAGTTCGTGTCTTCAAATGTTGGATTTAGATCTTTACTTAGATCAGTAACATATGATACATATGATTATATATAGGCCTACACTGATTCGAACAACAGACAGACCTTGTGAGCTGTTTATCTTGATAATCATTTAGTCCACAAAAAGTCAATTAAAGTGTGGATTATTTGTTATTTATTGGCAGAAATGTTTATATTTTCGAAGCCACGCAGGCATTTGTGTTTCGGGAGAGAGTAAAAAGTGTAGGCTACTGTGGAACGTTAGTGATGTTGTGGCGGAGCTTGAGGGATGTTTGTTCACAGGTTGCATTCAAGTACCCATTGTGAGCCCCGATTTTCGACGCTCAACGTTACTGTGACGTGTAGTGCTGAAACGATTAACGATTACGTTGGTTCACTGGTTCCCAACCTTTGGGGCTTTTGACCCTTTAGGAAATTGTGATGCATTTTTCACTATTGTATTTGATTAGCCGATAATTAAATAACTGTAACTGCAAACAGTGTAGTACCAAAAGAAGTAGTGTTCTATACTCAGTTGTCAGTTTATTAGGTTTAACAAGCTAAAAGTAATCAAAAACATCCCTACAATACATCCTTCTTTCATGACGGTATTATGCTATGTGTTTTAGAGAGATGTTGATTCAACTTAATGGCCATTTTGGTGCTGTTAAAATATAAAAAATATAATTTGTATGAGAGTTGTTTATAATATTTAGTCTACCCTCATTGACATAGACATGGTGGACAAAATATTAGGAACCCATCCTAGTATAATACAATACGACTCAACAACACCGCAAACTACATTCTCCAAAAATGATTGTAAAGTTTAATCAACAAAATCTAAACCTAACCTTCATTGAGGATTTATTGCAGGAGGACCTATGCACTGGATGCACTTTGTTTGCTTGAAAATAGAATAATCACTTTTCTTGGCTGATTGTAATAGACCTTTTTTCACGGCAGACATGTTGACATGTCATAGTAGGAAAAGCACAGGTGTATTCAAAACCATTGATGACGGCTGCATTCCACTCAGGAGAGGTCCTGGTATTGTGCATGCTGACTCACTGAAACCGCTTACTGGGACACTTGATGGAACTGAGCCATCGTTAAAGGTGATCAATTTCAGCTGTGCTTTTCCTACTATGACAAGTCAAAATGTCTGCTGTGAAAAAGGTCCATTAGTTGTTGCAGGCAGAAACACAAGAATCATCCCTCGTTTGCTGTTAGGCAATCACAATGTCAGCTGCTGTCAGTCGCTCAATTAGCGTAACTAACAACATTAACTACTGGGACTTCAAACCAGAGAAGAAAGGTCGCCGGTTAGCTCAGTTGGTAGAGCGGGCGCACATATGCAGAGGTTTGTTCTTCGACGCAGAAGGTCCAGGGTTTGAGTCCATCCTGTGACGGTTTTCCTGCATGTCTCCCCCTCCCCGCTCTCTACTCTTTCATATCTCAGCTTTCCTATTGAATAAAAGGCAGAAATGCCCCAAAAATAAAAAAACATAGTATCTATTTCAGGCTGTGACACTCCAAGCCTGACAATGTTATTTGTGTTGCGATTTTTGTTTTTGATTGAATAGAATGAGGAAAATAAACCACAGTCCACATTTGGTACATTTTTCTCAACAGAAAAAAAAGCCTGGCCTGAGGAAAGGGTCAGTGATTTACAGTGTTTTCCTTTTTAGAGTGCATCAGAGCTGGATTTTGTTCAATCTTGGGATCTATCATCGAATCACGCCCTCTTAGTCTCTGGGGGACGGGAATAGGAATGGAAATACCGCGAAGGGATTTAACCAGATGTCGTGATGTAGCTGCTTGCATATGCGGGCCACGTCTGTTTCTGTGTGTCACTGCAAATTGTTTTTGCACAATAAACAAACTGCTCTTTGGTCAGTTTGTTTTTCATTTGCTCTCTACATGCACTGTACGCCTGCACTCTGCATACTAATAATTGTCAGTGTTGTTAATGATGTTCATCCTTCAAATGGAAGTCGGCATGTTCTCAGTATTGTCACTTGCCCATGTGTCAATATTCAGATGAATTCTCAGGTAGGGCTGGTCAATATAGTTGAAATCACATTATCAATAAGTATTTTACAATCCATAGAGATCATGCTATAGCAAATGTTTGCAATATCACACATGCAATACTCAAGCTGATGTTTAAAGCACTGTTATGGAGTATATGAGACCAAACCCTTCACACTGCATTGGTAAAGTAAAAGCTTCAATAAGTAGTTTTGTTAGTTTTTAATTACAGTTTGCTCAAAGCTAGACCTAAAACTATTAATCAGTTAATGAATGAATCGATATTTAAGTAATTTATCAAGAAGAAAAACATTATTTTCCTTCAGCCACACAAATGTGATGATTTTTTTGTTTTTTGTTTTATATTATTGTATATTAAACAGTGCTCGAAGTGGGCCGGTACTTCTGCATTTTACCCATAAGCGTATCTGCACTTTTTCTTGCTTACCACTACTTCTCGCATGTAGCCAGTACTCTACCACTGACAGAGATGGTGTCAGAGAGATTGGTAATGACCCTAACGTTACATAAACTACACTACCCAGAGGGCACTATGTGACTTACCTCAGTATGCAGACAAGAAGTCGGCCCACCCTATCAGAAGTTTGCTTCTCCACGGACTCTAGTTTGAAAAAGCTTTCTGATGCCTGCGGCCTGACCATAACAGATTTTTCACTCCTGAAAACCTAGAAACTAAAAAGAAGTGTCTCGAGTTTGTAAGTCCTTATGTTAGCCTGGCTTCAGAAAGGTACTAAAAGACAGAGAGGGGACTGACGCTGTCAAGAGAATAGCAAAGCAATAGCTGTTACTGCGCAAAAAAATGAAAGACCACAGAGATTTGAATGTTGTTAATAACAATAAATTGTTGTTGTACCATAAATATCTCCAAGTTTTGTTTTTCACTGTAGAAATCTCAAATGTCATAATGATTTGTACTAATGACAAGTACTGGCACCTTTTTTTTCCCCCACTTCAAGCACTGATACTAAATATATTTTGGGTTATGATTGTTGGGCGGGATAAAACGATACATGTGAACATGTTTCCTTGGGTTGTGGGAAATTGTGATAGGCATTTATTTGACATTTTCGCGTTACTTTCACGTGTAATTCCCACATTCCTGACGGACATGAATGCAGCACCAGACCACGTGACCGACCCAGCTTTCTAACGTTAGCAAGGTGGCTAACAGGATTTAGCTAACTTGAGCTACGTTGCATCGCAGCACAGAGTAATCCCCACTGGAGAAACGACGAACACGCACTCTTTGCGGTGGAGTTGCTAAAACTTTGTGTACCGTTACACTTTGAAACGAACACCTAGAGCACAATGCCAGGTAACGTCACCTTTTTAAACGATCAACTGTTCGTCTTGTGTGTGTGTAAAGCCGTTGTAATCCCCGGAGCGGAGGCTTGTTATGTTGACCTGCTTCACGGATGCTGCCATGCTGTAGCAGCGTGCTAGCTGATAGCAAAGCAGCCGACTTTGTTTGGCCTTAAGCATCCGAACGGGAATGGAGTTTGACCTCGGTATATGGTTTACGTGTTATCGTAGTTTGTGTCTTTTTTTATTTGGTGCTTTGTTTGTGAGCAAGCCGTTTTCGTGCAAAATCACTTTACGACTTTAATGAAAATAACCTAGCCCGCTGCGCTGCCCTTTGTTGTTACAGAGATAGCTTTCACCTTAGGCCCGCCCATTGACAGCACAGCTATGTGTATCTGTTTGCAGCTACGGTAAACTAGCCACTTAGCATTACCTCGGCTAAAACCGTCCAATCCATTTACCAACTTCCCAGGTAGGCCCGGACACCTGGTTTAGCCCGTTAGCTCTCAGAAGCCGCTAGCATGCTATAAGCTACTACGACGCAGCTCCCATAATTACAGACTGTAACGTTACACTAACGTAACTGCTCCGCAGATTGGGTATGTGTGATACAGTGTTAGTATCATGTGTTTCTCCTCATAAATTGGCAAATTATGTTAAAACAACAAACTCAACAGTAGACTGATCGATTATTTTCACGTGTGCAGTATAATTTATTTTAGCTTTTTAAACCGTTTGGTATTAGTACTTGCGCTTATTTTGTTATCACGGAAATTTCAAAGCAGTTTACAATTGTGATGAATGAGTTCACTTTTGGACATTTTTGGTAATACTTTTATTAACTTGTGTTTTTAAGACTGCTACCAACAATTGTTTCATTATTAATGTAACATTAATTTTCTTAAGTAATTGTTTAGACTGTAAAACGTCAGTCTCAGTGAAAAGCGACCATCACATTTGCCAGAGCCCACGGTGACATTGTCAAATTGCTTATTTCTTTCTCCAACAATCCAAAACCAAAAAAATCCTCCTTTTGACAAGGTGGAATCATTAAATGTCAAATGTCATTTGTACTTCCTAAATAAGTTAAAACAATCTTAGTATGGCCTAAAATGTATATCACGGTGTAATTTGAACGGTATATTTATTTTTCTTAAAATCTCAATATATGCTTCTAAAGGGGTAACACACTGGTATGGCAACTACATGGCAGCTATTACTGTAGCCTACTCTTAACTGTATTACTAGGCCATATTTCACATAGTAGAGAATAGGGCTGGACCCTAATGTTTGACTATTCTGATATTCCTTTGTTGGGTAGGTAGGTATGGAACCCCTTTTTAGGCTGATTTCAAGTCCTGCATCACCCTGTCAGGGTTCTAATTTGCAATAATGTCTGTCTCACGCTACATTATCCCTTAATAGTGACATTTTGAGTTTTTCCTCCCTTTTTTTTTTTTCTTTTAACAGAACTACAACTACAGTTCATTTTCAAATAGAAATTCCCATCTCTATTTGAATGACTAATTTCTGTGATTGTCATTTTAAGTATGTAATCCACTCCTCCATATACAACAAATGCAAGTCTTGAGGAGAGACATTATTCCTGAATAAGATGGGGGAATTCATAAGGATTTGCAGCAAAGAAATGCATAATCAAGGCAGCAATATGGACATTTATTACTGGCATTCATCAAAAGGGGGGCTTCATTTGAGCCTAGAAACATCCAGTCAGAAAACATTTATCTACAACTACAGTGCAACCAAAAGTGTTTCAGATCAACAAGAACATGAGGTCATTTAACTCAGAACTGGAGCTCAATCATATGCCATTTTGTTGTTAATTTTGTCTGAATTGTTATTGTCTGTGTAGTCCTACTGCCGAGCAGCATTTAACCTTTCCACTCTTTATCCTACACCCTCGTCCAATCAAACGCTGCTCACGGGCATGGAGAATGCTAGGCTCTGCTAAGTAAATATTACATGTTGAACAACACGTGGTTATGCAACATGAACACGTTAAGTGCTACATGTAATACATAATGGCACAGTGCCGTGTCTTCACTTTTCCTTCTTCGTGCGCCATGCGCTCCTATGTTGCCTGACCAGAGGCATGTTTACAGTGACTCAATTGTTGGAATTATTTTATAGGGTTGGGATCCATGTGATAATTTTTAGCTTGATGGGTTCCATTTTTGTAGGGCTGGCCGATAAATCAATGATAATTTATCGTCTTTCACTAGAATGCTATTGTGAAGAAATATCGAGATTTTGTGATACACAATTGTGTGTGCGTGTGTTTTTAACTGCCCGGTAAAACTTCTGGCAATTGATGTTAGAAATCTTGTTGTTCCATAACACTTTATAGGCTACAGTGAAAGTGAATTTCAACACACTGGCGCACTCACGCATGCAGGCTTCAAACACTTGGAGCATGCTGGCGCCTTGCGCAACTAGTGCAGAATTAAATTTAGTCGTGTAGTATTCTTTTACTAAATGTTCTTTCTTAGCCTCTCCCTCTCTCCTTCCCAGAGTATTATTTACCTTCGTGTAAATCTCTGCACTGCATAATTGGACTGCTTTATCATTGTCCACAGACAGAAACACTGACAGCTTTGAGCCAGGCAGACACCCCTCCTCTTAGTCTACTAACCTACTTAGATGATACATGTTCATATGAACTCCTCTGAAGGACGCTGTGTCCGGGCTGTCAGTCTGCCCCGGGTCAAACTCGGCTCTCACGTGTTGATTTTGATACATTGACTGAGACAGAAACATAAATGTAAAACATTATGTCCTGAATTTGGAAATCAGGTTCTTATATGGGTGAAGCTGCTTGGAGCCGGTCCTTGCAAGTCAAACCTTGCTATAGTGTGTCTGCGTGACGCTGACCCTGGGGCTGTGTGCGGCTTGGTTGAGATCATCGCTTCACTTTTCTTTTTTTTTCCTCTCCCTGCTGCGAGGCCGCGGTTGAGTCATGACAAGTCAGTTTGAGCTGGCTGGCAGTCTGAGGATTATGTCATAGTGGGCATTTTGCATCAGAGCATAAGTTCTGTGTCACAAAAGTAGGATGGGCAAATAATCATGTCTAATCACTTTTTTTTTTTTAAGTTAAAATTCCCTCTTTAAGCATAGTCGAGTCAAAGTAAAAGGTATTTAAGACCAAGTGCAAAGGTGGGAAAAGTGCAAAGATGAAGCTGGCTCTTTGGGGTGGGTGTGGGGGTGTGTGTGAGAGCCATTACTTTACTGTCTAACTTTCTTTCTACAATGCTACTCAACCTTGTGCTTTTCTCTGAAATTTATTTTACAGTTCTGTTGCATCCTTGACTTACATTTAACTCTTGACACTGTGAATGTTTACCTGTAAATGTCACTGTGTGTCTTCATGATGTCAGTCTGGGCCTGTGTGTGTGTGTATTCATTTTCCTTGTTAATAATAATGCTGCGGCCTTTTACTGCAGCACTGCAATTCACCAACCTGAAAAAAACCAAAGATTGCGGTCGTAAAATGCCAACAACTCTATTAAGCCCTCAGACTCATTTAGCGGTTTGCAGTAAGAACATTTTTTAGATATCTCAGAGTAGTTTTGGAGACCAGAATCAGTCCCATCCGGTGATGCAGTTTTCAGTCTGTTGAAGCCTTGATTCAGATGAGATGATGTAAATTTAAGGGCCAATAAGGCCCAGCTGTAGGCTAATGAATAGATGAGTCAAAGTTATCTGCCGTCAAGAATGGAACCAAATCAAGTTTGCATGGTTTTAGTTTTTTGGGGAGCCAAATGCTTTACCATGATATGAGACTTACCAAAAAGTTCCCGTTTTTACATCTTGACCATTTTCCTAACTATTACTCTTGTGCAACTGTCTTCTTGCGCAGAGCCGGCTGAGATGAGCGGTCCCGAGGTGGCCAAGACACCGGGAGGTGGAGCTCCGGGCAAGGAGGGAAAGGAGCAAGTGGCCAATGGGCACGCAGGAGAGGGCAGCGACACCAACCCATTCGCCGAGTACATGTGGATGGAGAATGAAGAAGAGTATAACAGACAGGTGTGTGCTCACACTGTTTTATAGACATGGAGCACACCATGAACAATTTTAATTCTTGAGACTTGACGCAACGATCCAGTTTCTCTCTCCTGCCTGGATGAGTCACGTGTTTTAATGCCACCACGTTACTGAGAAGGTTTTCTCTTTGGGGAAACCTTCCACCTACTTGTCATGCAAATGATCCCTCATATATTCCTCCTCTGTCCATCCATCCTCTTGCTCTTCACCCCCCGCCCACCAATTTCTCTCTGCCCTTGCATGTATGTCACTCATCTCCCTCCCCCTTTCTTCTCTCCCTCGTCATCTCCCAGGTGGAAGAGGAGCTGTTGGAGCAGGAGTTCTTGGAGCGCTGCTTCCAGGAAATGCTGGAGGAGGAGGACCAGGATTGGTTCATCCCTTCACGCGACCTTAACAACCAGGGGGTGGGGCAGCTGCAGCAGCAGCTCAACGGCCTGTCCGTCAGCGATCACCACAACAACCCGGAAGAAGTGGCGGTGAGTCACGGATGCATCTAATTTCACAACAGAGAGTCCCACTTAGAAATTGAACACCCAAGAGTTGAAACGAGCATGCTCTCACTCTTTTTCCCATGTTTCTTTCTGCAGAGGAAGAGCATCTTGAATCCCGAAGCAAAGGAGTTCGTCCCGGGGAAGAAATACTAGGAGTCCCCCTCACCCCCATGGAGCCTCCACGCACGCGCGCGCACACACACATTCTCACATATTCCCAGAGACTCTGGCGGCCACGACCGCACACACACTGATTCACACACAGACAGACACACACACATACTCACTCCTACACACTTGAAGTCAATGGCGTGCTGGCAGGCCCAGTTGGGGGGTGGGGGGATTTCTTTTTCTTTCTTTCTTTCTTTCTTTTTGTTTCTTTAATCTTTTTATTTCTTGTAAACTGAGGGACATTGGGAACAGGGGTGGGGGAGGGGTGTAATACCAGCACCGCCCTACTGCGGGCGCTAGCTCATCATTGCATTTCAGATGACACTGGTGATGTGTACAGAGTATGCAGATCTTATTGATGTCCCCTTGGAACTGAGGCAGCTACCAAGGAGTGATGCCAGGACGAAACATCTAATAAACATGGAAAATTGCTTCACATACTTGTTAATTTGTGTGCTGTCAAAACTGAAAACCACCATCAGTAGGTTAGGGGTTTCCGTACCAGTGAGGTAGGAGAACGACTTACTTATTTCGGGGGACTTGATGGGTTTCTGCCGCTGCTCTGTTGTGTCATCACAGTCAGTCACACCCGTTATCGTTTGCTCCTGTGTCATAAGCTCCTTCTGACATCACAGCTCTTGTGCATCTAGAAATGCGGGTTCTTATTTGTATCCGCGGCGGCTCCGTTTCAAACCAAATACAGCCCCACCCTCCCTGCACGTGTGTTTTTGAAGTGTTGTCAACAGACAAGGACAGGTGTAATCATGGATACAAAGTTATTTTCCCAATTTTTGTGGAAGTCCATGTTTATCTTTTGTCCAGTTTATTAGAACAGAGGTGTGAGTTTCTTAATCATGCATCAAGTCGAGTTAAGCAAGAAAAATGTATTGTAGAGGAAAGGTCAGATTTTTTTGAACCTTCAAAAAAAAAAAACTCAGTTCTCAAATTTATTTTTGTTCATGGCTTCATCCTATAGTTCAATTTGGATTTATGGGGTACAGTGAACAACCTCGTTACAGGGGAGTATTTGGTCTGGAACACAGCCACTGCCTGCCGGAACAACTTAGTTTGTCCAGCATCAGATCGAGTGTCCATATCCAAATCAGGTTTTCAAATAGCCTCTCCTCCTTTTTTTTTCTTTTTTTTTTTTTCCTCTTCATGTTTGTGAGGATGAGTCATTTTGTGTCTCTACTGGGTACAGTAACCTGTGGTGTCCATTCAGTCCTGTTTGCAGGAGGAAACGTGAGGCGACAGTATTGTCATGGCCAATCAGAATAAAGCAGTATGGAACACATGGCAGACAGTATGGCTTCCTTGCTGTTCTACTCTTTGTACGTTGACATTTCTGAGGAAGTTCTTTTTCACCATAAATCTTTTTTTGTGGTCCGGCTTTCCCTGAAGGCATCGCCCCTTAGTGCAAGTATAATCTCTGTTAAGTTGTGAGCCAATAGGAAAAAGTTGTATGTGAAGATGCTTTTAAGGAAACCCAAATTGTAATCAACCATAATCGGAGTTGGTTTTTTTTTTTTCTTTCTTCTAGTTCTCAGCCGTTTTGGTTTAAAAAAAAAAAAAAAAAAAAATGCAGAGGCAGTATTGTCATAAGGGAGAATCTTGTGATCGGAACATTAATGTTCATGCCACTGTTCATTTGTGGTATTAACCGTGACAATAATGTCTCATGTATTTTACTGTATTAGTGTTAAGTAGACACTTGTGAACTTGTACTTCATTGACTTAGGAAGAATCTGACGGGTGAAAGCACTTCTTTCCATCTGTGCAGCTTTTCCGTTTTTTCAGCCTAACAAGTATTCAAGTGTGTTCTTAAACCGTGCAGGAGACTGTGAAACCTTGGTTAAAATGGAACTTCCTCACACCGTTTTGGACCACAGCTGTCAGATGGCACCCTGGTGAAGCCAATAGGATTGTCCGCCAGGTGGATTGTACAACATGAAATCATTTTTGGTGATTTTTGTTTAGACGCGTTAGATGACCGAAGCCGTTTAAAAAAAAAAAAAAAAAAAAAAACAAAGAAGAGGTCCAGAAGACAGAGTATGAATTTCAATACGAATAAAAAATAATGAAAAAAGAAGAATAAAGATGTTAAAGACAAATGCTCTCTGTCAGTCTTTTGTCACCTTTGATACACACTGGACGAGAACCCTGATAAGCCCATACTGTTTGGTCGTGTCTGTTAGGTCAATGTTAATGGCAGGAGGCACCGCCATGTTCTTTCATTTAATACAGCCTCCATAAAATGATCAGTGAGTAAGTTCTGTTTCCTCACACTGAATTTACTGTAGTATAGAAAAAATAGGTATAATGTATGAATTGTGTGTACACAGATTTGATCTTAAATTGTGCTTAAGAACAATTTTTAAGAATTTTTTTTCACTTAATTTAAAGAAAAGGTTTTTCACTTGTTAAAGATGACTAGTTCTAGCTTGAAAATGTGCTGCTGGAGATGGATAGCTTATTGGTAAGTGTTAATGTAATAGATTTTTTTTTTTTAAGTCTGTATTATCCATGCTGTCGTTTAGTGGCAAAGCCAGCACAGGTCATGACGACCCCTGCAGGCTTTAGGTAGGAATTCGAGATAATTTAATATTACAGTCTAATCATATTGAGATATTGTGGTTCAGTTTTTGATCTTTTAATAGATGATAAATTGACCTAAATCTTCCACAACATAAGATTAAAAAAATGTATGTGTGTAACATGTAGGCCTTGCATGTATATATGTATATGTATATATGTGTATATATGTATATGTGTATATATGTATATGTGTATATATGTGTGTATATATATATATATATGTATATATATATATATGTATATATATATGTATATATATGTGTATGTGTATGTATAAGTCTGCTATAATAGAGATATTAATGTTGTCCTTGTTGCTCACTCCTCCCACTAGGCCTCCAGGCCTGCAGTCTCCAGTCCACCCAAACAAAGTTTTCCTCAGTGGTTCTGAAAGCAGACCGGAGGAAAGACTTTCTCCCTTTGGAGTGGGAGGGTCAGCCGTCCAACAGGCTGGTGTCCACGGTCTACATTGCTGCAGAGGAGGAGGTGAAGGGCTGGTTCAGCGTGTCTGACTACACAGACGAGGCGAGGGCCACGTGATACAGTCAGTGCTGTGCTACTTCCCCATTGTGGAAGAGCAGAGCGTGGATCAGGAGGAGCCTCAGAACAGATGAGAGCAGCACTGACCTCTCCAAACGAAGACACCCCAGACTGTAAAAACGATGTTAGTGATTCAAAGACGACATCCAGGAGGCATCCTCCTACTCCAAACCACCTCAAGTGCCTTAATGCAAAGGAGCTTCAAGAAATGTAGAGATTTTCATCCTGGTGGAGTCAGTTCGGCAGAAAACCATAATCAGTCTGGTATCATACCACATTATCTCTGCTCATAAAATAAGATTTTGATTGATTGATTTCGTAGGTTTTATTTTCTTCATATTTTCACCATGGCAGCAGTTTAGTGTGTTAACACATACATTTAGACGGCAACTTAAAGGGCATAGTGCAGGTTAAATTTTGTACAAAATGAATATATAATTGTGTAGGAAAATACCATATAAATAGTTGATGCAGGATTTGAAATGTTTTACAAGACACAATGGCACAAATTTAGTAGAAAAAAAGTGACAGATTTTCAATGGTTTTTAATATGCGCTTTTCTTTCTACGTCGCGTCATTTGACGTGACGAGAGGGAGTTGTTTGCCAGGCTCTGCGTTAGCTCAGTGCGGAGTCGGCTGGTATTTACAACCGGCGATCGTGAGTCGGTGTGTCTCGGTAGTTTTTGTATTTCAATTTATCATCGTCGTGGTAAAGTATTGTTTGTGGAGGCTGCACAAACTCCAGCCTGTCAGGAAATCGAGTCCCCAGGTTTCCTAACAAGAAAAAGGACAGTGCTATCTAACTACTATTTCTATTTTGTATGTGCTCCTCCCTCTAACGGGCTTCGCTTTTGGTTAGAGGGCTTCGCACATACTCATAGAACTTGAGTTAAGGTAACTACTATCTCTGGCAACAGAGTTGTACTAAAGTTTGATTTGAAACAGAAATGAGCCAGGATGGGCTCTTAACATTTTCGAGTGGTTTTGTGCAAAAACAAGATTAGGTTTAAACCTAGTATACACTGTAAGAAAAAATACACCATATCTACTCAATAAAAATGAGGCAACAGATTACAAGCAATATTATTAATTAAATTTTCTATGTTTTGGTATTGAGTAAATATTAATTAAATAAGACGCTTAATAGTTATCCATTTAATATGAGTAGATTCAAATAGAAAACATTACAAAATATTAATTATAACCTAAACAAAAATATTGAGTTGATTTTAAAAAGATAAACTCCCTAATGTGTAAATAGTACTAAAAACAATTAATTTAATTCTACATATCAATGATATATAATTGAGTAATAATCATCTACATTAATCTGCACATCGATTTGAATTTAATCAATGCAATGAATTAAATCTTCTTTCTTAGGAATAACTAGTCTATTTTATTAACAATTCACTCTTGTGTTTTCGACCCATTGTAGTAGTGCTGGGTTATACCGGTGTTAATTTACATACCGTAACACCAGTGCATTGCCGCTGAGAACACTACATCTGAATTAATCTGCAAGTGTCTTCAGAACGGGAGCCCTGTTACCTTTGTACCCTTCTCACTCATGGTTGTAACTTTATATATATAGGCCTATATATACACACACATATATATATTTTTGTATATGTATATTAAATTAATAACCCACAACTAACTCTCTTTAACAGGATAAAACACCATAGCACACAACTATTTGTGACTTTAACAATTTCTAACACTAATAATTTTACATTTACAAATTTACACAGCCGAACGGCATGCTGGGTAACATTATAGCTGCTAGCTAGCTAGGTTGACAGGAAGTGCTTTTCAATTAAAATTTGCCTGATTACATTAATTTGAATTAACTCAATATTCTCTCTGTTTGGGATTAGATAAATAAAATTATTATGTTGTATTTAACTACAATGGGTAGATTTTATTCCAAACATTTTTATTTGAAATTTAATAAAATTATTTACCTCAAAAACACAATCATATTGAATATATTTTACCTAATAATAATAATTCAAATCTACATGACCACAGAATCCTTTCTTACAGTGTATGGCTGGACCTTGTATGGTCAATGTGCTTAATTGTGGTCAAATTTAGGGATAGTCAGCGGTGGTTTTTATAATGTGAATATAGATATTTATGTTCATCTGTAGTGGTCCCAGTAATTTTGTTGTGTACTGAAGTAGCATCACATGACATGGTTAAGATACGTTTGAGACAAATAATTGAGGACTGCTTTAATGAATTCAACAATGTAATCATGCTATTTTCAACAACTTGGTGTTCTGGATTACTCCTCTATAATGTGTAATTAATGTTACTTCAGTTTTACCCCAGGACAATTATGAACCACAGCCCCACATATTAGTCTTGAGGAGCTGCAGCATTTGTTCATGGACAAACTGAAGTCTTTTTCTGCGAGTGATCTCGATATAGAAGATGCTGATTATGATAAGTGATAAAATATGCATACCCTGCTTGCCAACCCTTTTCCTGCCCCTCTCCCTGTTCTACTGGAGTTTCAAATCCTCAGATTTTAACACGATGAAATATCTAAACCTGCTCATCCACTATATTGATTTAGTGACAGATTATCGACAGACAAACTGCTCTGACAAATATGGCCTCCCAGACAATTTGGTCAACATGATCAGGAACTCCTAAGAAGGGATGGCCTGCAGAGTTATCCATGGAGGACAGCCCACTTAAAGTTTCCAAATGAAATCCAGCGTTGGACAAGGCTGTTTACTGTCCCTTTTCCTCTTCCTCCTGGTTATCGATTGGATAATTAAGACCACAATAGCCCAGAGGAGGAACGGGGTCCAGTGGCCACTCACAACACAGCTAGATGACCTAGACTTCACCAACCTTGCTATTCTATCACACAGTGGCCAGCAGATGCAGAAGAAGACAAGAGTACGTGCAGGCCTCAACATCCATAAAGGGAAAACGAGGGAAACCTTGAGGTCAACACAACGTACAAAGACCCAGTGGCCATGGAGGGAATAGCACTTGAGGAAGTAGAAGCCTTCACTTGCTTAGGCAGTGTCATTGATGATTCAGAGCCCGAATTGGCAAGGCAAGGGCTTCATTCATCCAGCTGAAGAACATTTGGAGCTCCAAAGAAATCAGCCAGCGGACTGAGCTTAGACTCCACAGATCTACCATTAAACCTATACTGTACTACTCTTGGGATCAGAGACGTGGAGGACAACCAAGAACGCAATGACAAAAGTACAAACATTCATCCACGGCTGCCTGAGGCTTATCTTGAGCATCCGCTGGCCAGTTAGCATCAGCAAAAATGATCTCTGGCATAGAATGGGCCAACAACCAGTGGAAGAAGAGATCAAGAGAAGAAGATTGGGATGGATTGGCCAAACGCTCCGGAAACCAAATACAAGCACCAGGCAGGCCCTTAGGTAGAACCCCAAAGGCACAAGAAGGAGAAGCCGGCCCAAGAACACCTGGCGAAGCGACCTCGAGACAGACATCAAGCAGAGCGGGCTGACAAGGTAACTTATCTTGCCTCAGCTAGAAAGGAAAGCCTGGTACACAGGATTCTGGCGAGCTGTGGTCAACAGCCTATGCTACATGCATGAATGATGATTGTATTTGTATAGAAATAGCCTACATCACTGTTGTTTGTGATTGGTTTTTTTAATAAATTGCATAGACCTACTTGTTCCACACATTTAGTTGTGTCTGAAGAGAGAGCGACAGAGACGAGCAGACACACACACACACACAACACACAACCACAATAACCATTTATTTGGGACGTTAAGCGGCTGATTGATGGGAGATGGCAGAGGTAAAAGCCTGTGTCACACCAATACATTTTAAAAGGGCAATAGCCAATGGGGAAACCCCAACACTCACATCAACACACTCGCTCCAACCAATGGTTTAATTTCATCACTCACTCAATTTTGAGTTTATAGGGTTGGTCCTTGCATCCTGCGTGTCCAGACAAAAATCTGACTACAATTAAGGTGGAAAGCTGAGCACTGACTGTAGCCAGCCACGGGCTACGGCCACACTACAAGTGGGCATGTACTTTGCTGCAGCTACAGCCATTTCTGTAGTTTGGTTGATGCCATTGCTGTGGCTGGCAGTATTTATTGGTGTGGCAGCTGGCTGTAGTTATATGACCACAGTTTACAGTTAACATAAACTACATCCTAACTAGCAACAATACTAAAATACTTATACATTAATACATGAATACTAATCTAATAATTTATTTTAGTATACTGGATAACAGTATATTTCAAAAGGGAGCATTCTGCATAATGAGTAGGCATACTTTTACTTTTGATGCTTTACGTACATTTGGCTGATAATGCTTCTGTTGTTTTACTTGATTCATTTTTTAATACAGAACTTAAAATTTTAACAAAGTATCTTTACATTGTGATATTTATATTTTTACTTAGGCCTAGGTAAATAATCTGAGGCTACTTCTATCACCACTGTACTGTGCACATTTAAACTTCTTTCCAACAGCAGATGGTTACTGCTGTGTGGTTATGACACTGTAAAACTAGGTTATGACTCATCCTCAGCTTCTGTATCCTGAGGAAGTTACCTTGACCACTATACCTCGGAATGACCTTTCACATGTCGCAACACATTCAGCCTGATAAAGTGTTGGTGTTTGAATAAAGAAGCAGCCCTTTAACATTTAATAATATATTACACGATTGGAAACCCTTTCTTGATTATGTGTAAACCATCCCAATCAATGATACTGCCATTTGATGATGTGATATATTAGCTATATTGCTTTTTTCTTTTTTTCTTTTCTTTACAACAAGAACAAGAAAATGTGATCTACATAAGAAATAATATAAATATTAAGACAAGAAACAAGGAAATACACATATATAATTTAAAAAGAATAGATTAAATTAAAATAAGCTAAACTTGGATAAAACATAATAAAAATAACAAATAGCAGTGCAGTTAGTATGAATCATGGATATATGAAGAGAATGTGGTATGAATACATAGGATTTAAAAAGTGGTGACATGCTCTTGAACGCAGCTTTTGTTACGTATGCAGCGGGTGCTGAATGCAGGGCTTTCATTGGCTTAAGGCTTGTGAGTTGCAGTTGGTTGCAGTCTGAAGTGTGTTCGATGTCGTATCAGCTTGTACTGCATGGGCGGAGCTCTGGTTCTCTTCTATATTATATAGCGTAGACTCCACCCGTACAGATATTCTCAACAACAAAACACGCGCTCATACTCTTACCAAGAACTCGCGCGGAGTTTAGATATTGTACACATATCTGTGGCGGGAGATGTCGAACAGCGGGAGATAGACAATATATCGTTGTTTTGATATTTAAAATAATGTAAAAATAAAATACGATAGCAGAACGAGTTGTGACAATAAACGGCTTTTGCTGGAAGACAACACAAAGATGGAAGATTTCGGAATATATGCGGTTTTCGGAGTAAACTGTCCGCCTCAAAGGCTGCTGAGGTAACATTAACGTTACGATTAACGTTTACTTTAAACAGTAGCTATGGTTAACGCAAACTAGTTTATTACCTTGGCACGTTATTTCTGTGAGTCTTAATGTTGATGTATCTGAACCGCAGCTCGAGTGCTGTTAAAAAACGTTACAGGTTTTGTAGGCAGTTGTCACCAGCCCCTGTTGTAAACCTTTAGCTAGCTATCTGTTGCTCCCATTGGCGCCTCTTCAAATCAGCAATGTTAAGAGAAGGATAACGTTCTTCTCACATGCCAATACCTACTTTTCCTGCTCTAGCCTAGTATTTCTGGATAGCAAGAGAGACCAATATTCCCTTATTTCTTTTTCTTTTTTTTCCATGTCAGTGCTGAAGGTTCGTGTAGGGTGTCTGTTGCAGTTCCCCCGAGTGTCCGCCAGGTGGTGCTGTTCAGCAGTGGGCCGTGGGGGGAGCGGATCTGCGTCAACGCGGAGCTCAACGATGCTGACCGGTTCCCCATCACTATTGGAAAACTGACTCCATATAACAAGTATGGTAAAAGCATCTACCGTCTCCCACTGTCACCAAATCTGAATCTAAATGATTTATTGAGTAACCAACCCGGACATCTTATATCCTGCAGGTGCCTGTCATGGGAGCAGTGGGAAGAGGAGACCTGGACAGACAGCGTCACACTGAATGTCACTCTGGAAGGAGGAAACCTGGTAAATGTTGAGGAAACTCTAAATGGCGGACTGGGAGTCGCCAAACAAACCGCTATAATAAGTGGTTATTTTGTTTCATGCCAATACCCAAGCAATGAGTAGAAGTATGGAAATATAATATAACACAGTATTCAAACACAGGTTTGGGGGTAAATGGCATTTTTTTTATGTATCATGGCAGACAAATTTGTGCCTTGACTACTAATAAAATCAAATCTGTAAGAAGGATTCGGTTATGGATAATTGTGTTTTTTCCGTCAGGTAAAAGCAGATTGGTCAGAGACGGAACTCCTGTCTGTAAAGGAATACACACCAAAGGTAATCTGTGTGAATTATGTACTTTATAATACAAATATCAGAAATCCGCCATTTAGACAGCAAAATCCCATATCAAGGGCTGATAATTGTCCTGATGTCAAATCCATGATTTCCCCTAACTGTGTACCAATTCAGTAAAAGATCATCTTTAATGCTACATGAGATGAAAGTGGTTTACGGATGGTATGCACCAATGGTATGGTTGTACCAATTCAGACACTCATATTTTAAATATATAATTATTATACTTAAAGTGATGGTTCGGAGTAATTTCAGCCTAGGGTCCTTTGCACCATGACCTCGAGCCAAACACCCCCCCAGAAGCTTTTTTCACCTGGGTCTAACATTGGGAGAGTTAGCGTAGAGTAGCGTTAGCCGCTGAATAGCTTAGCGCAGAGGCTAATGGATCCGAAGTGTCTCTTAACATTACCCCACTAATAATGCCCGAAATGATACCAACGGTCTACACTAGTACATATAGGTTATGCACTCATAAAACGATGGATTGGAAAGTTTGTAAGTACACCAGAAGTTTATGTAAATAACACTTGCCTGCTGGCTTCTGCTCTCTGCTGTTGTTGCTGCTGCTGTAAGACGAGTGCTTAGGGACATCTACAAATTACAACACCGAAAACAGATGCAACAAAAATATTTTTTAATTTAACTTATTTTTTAAAGTAAGTGCTGTAGTATAACTAGCAGGAGACAATTAATAATTGAGGTAAGTTTGGAGACATTACCTTATTTAATCATTAAATTAATAAATATTTTTGTTGCATCTCTTTTCGGTGTTGTAATTTGTAGATGTCCCTAAGCACTCTTACTGCCCGGTAGTAACAGCAGCAGCAGCAGCAGAGAGCAGAAGCCAGCAGGCAAGTGTTATTTACATAAACTTCTGGTTTACTTACAAATTTTACAATCCATCGTTTTATGAGTGCATAACCTATTTGTACTACTGTAGACGTTTGGTATCATTTTGGGCATTATTAGTGGGGTAATGTAAAGAGACACTTCGGATCCATTAGCCTCTGCGCTAAGCTATTCAGCTGATAACGCTACGCTAACGCTCCCAATGTTCGACCCAGGTGAAAAAAGCTTCTGGGGGGGTGTTTGGCTCGAGATCATGGTGCAAAGGACCCTAGGGTGAAATTACTCCGAACCATCACTTTAACACTTGTCAGTACAACTTTTGTAAATGTTTACTTGTTTTTCCTACATTTGGCACAATGCCTCTTACAGCTTACCTCTCTTTTCCAGTTTACTCTTGGAATCATATTTTAAACAATAACTTTTTGCTAAATAATAAATGACCCCCCGATTGTTGACCGTCCCAGGACACTGTGGCTCCCCTCGCAGCCCTGGAACTCAACGGCAAGAGGAAGAGAGCGCGAGTGTCTGAGGAAGACGGGGACGAGAATAAGATGACGAAGAGTGGGGAACAGGAGAACGTGTGTCCAAACGGCACCGTGGAGAAGACCACACCTGTGCGAAAGGCCACAGGTCAAACCAAGGGGGGCCAGAAGCTGTTCAGTAGTGGAGCAGATGCAGCAAAGATGAAGGGAACAGGTGAGAGATATAGCATGCTGTGGAAGGAGAATTATAATATGACAATGTTGTTAATAATTGTCCTGATGTCAAATCCATGACTTCCCATAACTGTGTACCAATTCAGTAAAAAAAAAATCATCTTCAATGCTACATGACATGAAAGAGTTTTACGGATGGAATGCAAACAAAAAGTTGTCTTAATGCCTGTGTGCGCATTTGCTGTAGATAGTTGCATTTGTAATGAAAACCATATTCATGCCTGACTGTGTGAGCGAGAGTGGTGTTGCTAATAAAAATGCTAAAGACACTCCCGTGGCCCGGTGTGGAGGAGTAAAGCATTTCCTTGTGTGCTCTTTCTTCTATCGCATCTCCTTCAATTTCTCCATTCCACAGTTAATGGAGCAGGACTGGTGCAGGGGATTGTGGGAAGAACGCCTCCACAGAGTGCAGCCAGGACGAAGAGTAAGCAGGCCAAGACTCCCACACAGACCGGTGAGTTTGTGCATACATCCTTTATTTTATTTTATTTTTTTTTTATTAAATCTTTGCTTCTTGTAGTATTTATTCACCATTTTAGTACATTGATGCACATTGTCCATCTGAGTTCACAGGAATATGTTTTCTGTATACAGAAACTTGGACTTGTTTGTAGGTTACAACAACCTGGGCACTGTCGGAAAATACCCTTATTCGCCTATTTGGCAACATTTAGACACAAAGCTCAATTTCACTCTCAAATTTGTCTTTTCGTATATGAAACTGGAACTAGGAGACACTAAGCTTAGCATAAAGACCCGGAACAGGGGGATACATTTAGCATGGCTGTGTCCAAAGGTAATAAAATCCACCTCCCAGAATCTCTTAATATCTATAATGCTTAATTGAGGCCTTCAGTCTTCACTATGGGCATATAAAGCCTTGTTGGGCAGAATCAGTGGATAAAGTCAACACCTTGACGTGCATCTGGTGTGAACTTGTGGTTAGAGGTCTCTGAAACGTTTAAACTTTACTTGATGTCGGCCTGTGTTGACATTTAGAAGTCTATCCTGAGGTTGTGTGTGTGTGTGTGTGTGTGTGTGTGTGTGTGTGTGTGTGTGTGTGTGTGCGTGAGATGTTTGTGAGACTTTAACTCTTGTAATAACGAATCTCCGGTTGTCCTGCAGCCCCATTGGTCAGCCCGTCAGGTCGCTGGGGTCAGACTCTGTGCCCCATCGATGCTCTGACAGCTATTCTGATTGGAGGCCAGGGATCCAGGATGCAGTTCTGCAAAGATCCCATGTGGAAGCTCTGCACAGGTCTGTCAGTCATAAACAACAAACATTTTCCCTGTTTCACAGAAGGCTCCAGTGAGAAGTGTGTTTTTAAGGGGATTTTAAATATGGGTGGATCCACTTCATCTGTGTCCAACAGAGGACATGTCCTGGGTTGCAGCGGAGACTCTGGCAGAGGGTCCAACACCCGAGGCCAGGATCGGCCACACAGCCGTCTACGACCCGGACTCCCAGCGGATCTTTGTGTTTGGAGGCTCTAAGAACAAGAAGTGGTTCAACGACGTTCACATCCTTGACACACAGAGCTGGAAGTGGACCATGGTGGAGGTGTGTGTTTCGCTTGTTCCCCCCCCCCAATACCATTTTTGCTGCTTGTGCTCTTTCTTCATGTCCTCCTCCCCTTCTCTCCTCTCCTCCAGGCTCAAGGCAAGGTTCCTCCTCTGGCCTACCACAGCTGCAGTATGTTTCGGGGCGAGCTGTTTGTGCTGGGAGGAGTGTTTCCTTGTCCAAACCCAGAGCCAGACGGCTGCAGTGACTCACTGTATATCTTCGATCCCCACCTCTCCATCTGGTACCAGCCGATTGTAACTGGCGACAAGCCATCCCCCCGCTCAGGGTAAGATGGTTTGATCCAAATGTCATCTCAGCATGTCTGGCTGGCAGTCCCTTTTTTCTCACACACATTTAATCACTTCATTTTCTCCCCCCGTCTCATCCTCCCTCTTTGTTTCACTTCCAGCCACTCTGCATGTGTGATGCAGCAGAGGAAGATCTATGTATTTGGTGGATGGGACACTCCTGTCTGCTACAATGACATGTACATGTTGGACCTCGGTAAGCCACACACCAACTGTACACACACACACACACACACACACACACACACACACACACACACACACACACAAGGCACATATTTCTGGACAGAGGGGTAAAATACACCACATTATTAAAATAAAATAATGTGTTTCTTAGGTCTGATGGAGTTTTCTGCTGTGAAAACAACTGGGAAAGCCCCCTCTCCGCGAAGGTACACAACTAAACACCCAAACACACCCAGCTAAAACTGGTCTGGATATTGTACCTCAGTACTTTGCATCGCTTTTTTGTGTTATTTAATGTGTGTGTGTGTGTGTGTGTGTGTGTGTGTGTGTGTGTGTGTGTGTGTGTGTGTGTGTGTGTGTGTGTGTGTGTGTGTGTGTGTGTGTGTGTGTGTGTGTGTGTGTTTGTGTGTGTGTGTGTGTGTGTGTGTGTGTGTGTGTGTATTCCAGCTGGCATGGCAGTGCTGTGCTCTCAGATACAAAGTTCTTGATCCACGGAGGTTACAACGGAAACAACGCTCTCAGTGACACCTTCATCTTTGATATAGGTTAGAGGCAGCTCACAATTACACACACACACTCAGTCATGTACAAAGTACAACTTGGGAAGAAGCCTTGTTGACCCTTACAAGCATTGGTTAACAATATATTAAAGTACATCCAAGAGTTGTCCCTTGTTTTAAGCAAAAGAAAGTCCAGAATGCCCGTCTCATTTTCTGCCGACTGTCGTATCAATGAATCAGCTCACCGTTGCAGCTCTAATTACAACAAAGCATGACATTATTCTCCTCGTTACATTAGACATGTTACAGTGTTAAACTCATCCCTTTTGTCTTTGTTTCATTGGCTCCAGACGCCAACAGCTGGACGGAGGTGACGCTCCCTCAGCTCTCTGTCCCCAGGGCGGGGCACTCCATCATCACCATGGAGACGGACGGCCACCACCGTTTCTCAGGGCAGGATGAAGACGTGGACGCGGGCTCCATCAGCAGACGCCTGCTGGTGTTCGGAGGCGGAGACAACGAGGGCAACTTCTACTCCGACCTGACGACTGTCGCCGTGGAGGATCTGCTCGCTGCTATTTAAAGAGAGCGAGTCAGAGGTGAATCCTCACTCCCTGACTGCTTGTGAAGCCATTTTAACACCCCCCACAGATCCTTTTTATTATTTATATTCCTATAGTTTGTCTTTGTTTCCTTTTTGGCTGTGTGAGCCCTCTCTTTCTTTCTTTCTTTCTTTCTTTTTTTTTTATTTTATTTTTTTAAAGGTTTTAAAGATGTTGGAGTTGGAAAGTGTACAGTTGAGGCATTTTTTCTTGTTTCCATGTAGTGCACAACAGGAATATGAGAGCTACTTTTTTTAACGAACATCAAAGAGAAATGTCCTCCGTCTCCTTGTGGTTCCATATGAATTAGTCTTGCATTGCCAGATCTATCTCCATAGCACTGTCAGTGCTGGAGTATGGGTCTGGCTGCACAGGTTAACATTCTAATATAGGGGGGAAAACACTCTTGACTTGTTTATTTCTTTAAACCAGTCGCCTCAGGCGGTGCTAATCACCAGATACAGCGACAGCGCCCTTGCAAAATAGATAGCGGAAGGGGAGGAGATGAATCAAATGTTTTATGTACATAGTTCAAAGCTTTTCAACTTGTTCCTCAGGTCAAATGTATATTTTTGTTTCTGATATATTATTTTCTTTCACTAATGAATAAGTGGAGCTTTTAGAAGCCTC
Organism: Perca fluviatilis; assembly: GCF_010015445.1. Lineage (NCBI taxonomy): Eukaryota > Metazoa > Chordata > Actinopteri > Perciformes > Percidae > Perca > Perca fluviatilis. Next base: position 10,949,089 of record NC_053125.1, read on the forward strand.
GATATGCGGAATATGTTTCCTCTGGATAGCTGCACGTGCATTAACTGTATGTTAGGCTCAAAAACATGGTAATGTCATCATTTCCAAGATCTCACTTCATGTTACTGTGCATTGGCACTCGGCTTCTTTCTTTACCTAATAATAAACATTTGATTTTCTACACTGTATTTTAAGCATACTCTTCCTTTTTAAGTTGACATGTGCAGAGACAGTTACCACCAGTTAAACCCAACTTCGACAAGCTTTTCCATTTGCAGAATAATGAACCCACCGTTTTAGTCTGACTTTATAAGACTTTATACCAAGTAGTGTCCAAATGATGTCATTTAAATTAGGTTTGACACCTTAAACAACAAAGGTCCATTAATAACATCCCTGTTAGCCCGGCAACTCGACACTAACATGAGCTAATGTCAGACTAGATCAACACTGATGCTATCTTCAAAGAGCCAGAGCTAAATGGAGACATTTTAATAAAATATTAGTGGAGCCCGAGAGGGATTATGTTCCTTTCTGCTGAACAGCGGATAATGGTGTCATGAATGTGGCGGTTTGTTTTTGTTTTTTAACTTTTAATATATTCATTGGATTATACAGCCAGTTTTGGTGACAGGAGGTTCACACGTAAATGTTTCTATGTTTGTTCAGCCCCCAGAGCAGAAATCCTTATAAAAACTGAGTAGGTAATTACATTCTAAAAAAAAAAGGTAACATCAGATCAACTTTATTGATCCCACTTGAAGAGCCACAGCAGCAAAAGCACAAGAACCGATACATATATAAGTAACTTTAAAAAAAGTAGAATACATAAAGAATGTCTTCTATACGCAAAATGTAGCATGAAAAAACTAAATATAAACTATTACTGAGATCTTAATAATAACAAATAAAGTGAGGGGGCTAAGAAGTTGCACAATTTATAATAAAAAAAAAATAGTACAAAAATTGCACTGTTTATATGTTTAAATTTGACCACTCAGAAAATAAAATGAAATATGAATTTGACTCCTACATGTCTGTGATTTCCTCCAAAGGTTTCCTGGGAAGAAGTATGCAATCTGATTCTAATCCTAGTGAAAATAGACCACGCTCTGAGACAGATTATAGGTAGATGTTCCGTTTTTTGTTTTTTTTTATAAGCATTTGTTGATTTACAGAGGAAATCATCACTCCATGAATGGTACGCACTTCACTGCAGTGTTGTGTGCCGATAAAGATGTCGATCATCCTGGTCATGGTCATGCAGAGGGAGTCCTGCAGCCATGAAGTGAGAAATCCTTTACCTCCAGAGCAGACAAATAAAGATGGCATAAAAACTTGACACAACAACCTCACAAAGCAGATGGTACTTGCTGCTTTGTTGTGGAAAATGATTCAACAACTTTGGTATCTTACTGAAAACAGACTAACAAATCTGTTGGAGGCCATTAAGCTGGTTTCACCCACTCTGTGGCATTTCCTCTGGTGATACAAAGGAAAGCCTGGCTTCCTAAAAAGCTCCATCGAAAACAAATCGGTTTCCTCATTTCACTTCAAAGACTTATACTTTTCTACTTGATTCTTTCACTGTGAATCATAACATATTTAATGATCTTAATGGGCAACAAAACAAGTCTTCATTACTTTGGCTGTAGTTAAAGACCTTTTTTTTATTTTTTTTTATTTGAGATTCCAGTTATCTTAAGTACATCATGTTATCACTAATTGTGATTGTATAACAGTCTCTACAGATTCAGCCTATTTTTGGCCTTGCTTCTTACTACTTCACTAATTTTGCCCACGCTGTGAGTCAGCGCCTACTAAATTGTCAGGTTAAGTACGGATATTGTCACTCATTTCTGTGAGTGTACAAAGTATTTTTGTTTGTGTCCTCTTCTATAGTAATGGCCGATGGTGGTACATTTTGTCTCAGTAGTTTACAGTGCAATTTTATATCCGCACTGAATGATCTGGAGCAGCTGTATCAAGGCGAAGTGCTGGCCTAAAGCAGTGGTTCCCACCCATTTTGTCTGACTAACCCCTAAAGACCTGTCAGAGGATTAATAATATACACTATTATCTTCATACCACACATATTGATCCTTGAATGGTTGATGTTCAGGCTTGGTGTCTTGTTTGGTACTTGAACTGTTACAGAAGGTAGACATTTTAACCATGTGTTATCATTTTCCATCTCTATTTTGACTTCTCTGCTAACTTTAACTCTTCAACAGCGTTCAGGTGATACAGCTGACTCCGGGTGATGGGAGTCCTGTACAGTCAGCCGGTTGTAGCTGACAGTTCATTGGTTATCGTGACAATAAATCTACTGCTCACTGAAGATTGTTCGGAGAAACAATTGTTGCAAATCAATGATCGTGGTGTTTTCACTTGATTTATCTGATAAGACCTGTCTGACCCTCTGAATGGTTGTGTTGCACCTGTTAGGGTGGGAGAGAAGTTACACCTTTATCATTCTTATTGGTTCATCAGGTTTAGTGACATGATGTAAATCGCACACAGCTCCACCCACCTTCAACCCGAGCAGGCCTTTCGATGATTTTTGCATCAATGTGATGAAGTACTTTAATTTGTTAGGCATTGACACAGCTTAACATTTTTTAAAGATTATTTTTGGGGCATTTTAGGCCTTTATTTTTATAGGACAGCTGAAGACATGAAAAGGGAGAGTGAATGACATGCAGCAAAGGGCCGCAGGTTTGAGTCGAACAAGCGGCCGCTGCGTCGAGGAGTGAACCTCTTTATATGGGCGCGCTTTCTACCAGGTGAGCTACCCAGGCGCCCAAAAGTAACTGTCTTTTAACACAAAGAAGGTCTGACTGGTGAGTTTGTGAGTAATATGCCTTTATTATTAGACCATATGTCGCCACACTTTTTTTTTTTGTAAATCAGAAAAGAAATTGTTTATAATTCTTTAAGAATTGCTTTAATTTCTCCCCAACTTTGTTCAATAACTGGCTTACTGAAAGTAGAATCACTGGTAACAGCTGGGTGGCTCATGCTCCAATGCATTTGAATCATACATGTGACAACATAATAGAGAATAAAGATTAATGAAGATCTACATAGTGCCACAGAGTTTTCTAGGCTCTTGTCGAGATCAACTGAAATGCGAAAAGGCCGGAGAGACAGCCTGATGGTGATGTATTAACAGTCTGGTGATGCGTATAGGATGCCAGCCTCTACAGAGAAAATGATTGGCTACCTATTAAAAAGAACTGTCATCAAAGCTTCAATCTGGCCAGATACTGTTGGCACTGTGAAATAGGACACTGGAGATAAAAAGGCTGAGTGTTTTTTTTATTTTTTTTATGTTCATCCAATGAGACTTAAAAAAAACTCCTAAATCAGCTGCAATTAACAGACTACAGTTCAACCTCCTACTCAGAGTGTCATTTCTTCTGCAAAAATATTGCAGCCAAAAAATGAATTTTCATACAAATATTTATGGGACACACAGCAGGAAATTGTCTGAGGATAGACTGAGGGATATACTGTATGTGTTTTATTTAGATAGCTAGATGCTCTGTAATATATTCAGGCATCCTGCAGGTGGTGACACTTAAGCACCTTTTTCCCAGCAACAAACTAGGCTTTTACCTAAACAGCTCCTGTAAAATCTGTAAAAATAGAGTCATTGAGTTCATGTGGTATATCGTTTTGTGAACATTCTAATTTCACATTTTTCACAAAGCACAGGTCGCAAAATACAGAGCTCTCCTGTGTTCCCCTGTCAAATTGGACATGCTCCAATACGCAGAAACAGAAAAAGAGGACATATTCTGCCAAGTCTCTTGGATTGGTTTGAGTGTATACTGATTGGTAAGTTGCAAAAAAAGGCCCAGTTATTCCCTCTGGTACAGTATCTAGGCTACACTTTTATGCACTGAAACCCAAGGTGTTTGTCTCCTGTAACAGTGTATGTACCCCTATGTACACTCCTTCCATCATCAGGGATGTGATTTTTCCCTTGATTCATGGGGAAATCCTGCCAGTTGGATGCTCTCCCAGTCATTACTAACAAGCCTCTCATACCCCTTCATTTCCTGATTTTTTTTTTATTTTCTACATAACATCCTTGCATTGTGCAAATGGCGAATATTTGGTATTGTGGCTAGTCTCTGCAGACCTCCTGATTGACAGAGTTCACACATCACCACTTCCAATGGCAGCCATATTATCTTCGTCAGTCCATGGCTGTTGCTAAGTAACTTGAAAATGTCTCTGCCAGCTGTCAGCATCTCACAGTCACATTTGTGAGTACATATAATACAAATTACACTTTATTTCTACAGCTGATATTGCAATGAAGGCATATTATCAACCACATCAGAGTATAGCTAAATAATGGACTATGGCCTCATTCAGATAAAAATTATGGGGATAATGGAGAAGAAATATATATTTTCCACTAAAATTCTGCAGCTAACGAAAGAAGGATTTTATGGAGTAATTATTAAACTACCCTTCAACCAGAGGATCTCCAGGGCCAGCAAATGTCACCCTGCCTGTGAGCAAGGCACTGTTTTCACTACAAACTCATTGGTGAGCTGCTCTAATATAGGACAGTAACACTTTGACTAACCAGCAATGAATATCTGAAAAGGTAAACCACTTGGGACAAAACTGAAAAAGTGGGGAAAGAATCAAAACTATATACAGTAAACACCATAGATACTTGAAAGTTAAAAGAAAATGTGTATTATTTTATTTAAAATGGCTTGTGTTTTTAATTGTTTTAATCTAAATTGAAAAGTGAATTTGTGTTGCACTTGATGTACAGTACAATAAATTATTATTTTATAGTAAGAAATAACAAGCCATGCCCGGTTTGCCAATTTTTTGCTTGAGGGTTAAAGTTTTCTATGTATTCTCGATACATTTCATACTGTGTTGTAACACGGGCTTAATGAATGAATGCCAAAGAAAGCATGGAGTTGGCTGTCTCTTGGTGTTTCACACTAATATAACGGCAATGCTATACAAACAATTAATTACAAACAGTTAAATAGTTACATTTTTACATCTGTGTTGAGTTAGTAGTAATTCACATGTCACATCAGTCCGTCACATTTAATACAGTGACAGTTGTTTTTATTATAAACATGATGAATGCATTCATTTGTTGGTGGGCCCCGGGGCAAAAATGTAGAACTATAGATTTGGACACAGGGCCACAAGATATATAATTAAGGACCCAGATCATATTGTACTTAAGTTGTACAAATTTGAAAGTAATCAAATAACCAAAAAAGCAACTGACACAAATGTGAATGTGGGGCTTTTGGGGCCCCTGGGGGTCTGGGCTGCTGTCTTCATTGAGCTACATACACAATCTCCTGCACCTGCCATTTATCAGCCTGGAAGAGTCGCGGTCACCGGTAAAGATCGGAAAAAAACGAGTAGAGCCGAACGCAGAACGAACCCCCTCCCTCCCCAATCCTTTCAGTCGTGGTGGTGCAAGCAGCCATGTTGCCGCGAGCTTGTTCCGGTATCAGGGCAGGATCGTGCGCATAGACTGCAATCGGGCGCAGCTCTTCGACTCTCTCCCCCTGTCGCCCGTGACACGCACCTCCTTAACAAGAAAACCCCCGTTTACCGATAATGGATTTTACAACTTGATAATTCTTTCTTCCGTCGGCTGGTCTTGGGGATAATAGCAGTCGGTGTACCGAAGGGGACGAACACTGCAGTGCAGCACTGTTGGACGACCTTATTCCAATCACGCAGCACAAGGAAGAGCGCCGGTGATTTCCGTGGATTTTGAGTTTTGCGGCTTGCTCTGTGGCCGCAGGAGGATCAGTAAACTAGCGAGCTTGCTTCGAAAAAAACACTGAATTAGCTACATGGGCTAATACTGGCTAGCGCAACAGATTAATTCGTGTTTTTCACCTGCCATGTGACCATTTTACATGGTGCTGCTTTTATTTTAGGGTACCCTACCCTGGATATCTCGCTGTGAACATTTTGAATTGTTTTGTGCGAGTTGAAAAGGTCGAGACCTCGCCGGGAATAACTTTGGCCTGAAAGTTTTGTAGACCCCGGACCTGGTTTCAAACCTGAAAGGAAACATCTGTGTCACAAAAAAAAGAGAAACAGGCGTCGACACTGCGTTTTTAAAGTCAGACGTAAGTTAGCAACCTTACAGGTTAGCATGCTAGCCACCTAATTGAACCTTGACTTGTTCAATACAACCATTGCCACAACTTTTCTTCAAGCTAACCCAAGTAGCTAGCTGGCCAAAACGCCCGAGCATCAGGTTGGTAACTCACTGGTCACCATCGACACTGATAAATGCTAATTGGGAACTGGATGTTTTCACACAAAGACCGAAGCTAAAGAAGACGTTTAGCTTTTTCCTGTTTTATGCTTGTTGACAAACATGGGACGTACGGTTGCTGCTAGCTAGTTTCTAGCTAGCTGGCTAACTCGGCTAGCCGCTGATGTGGGATTCAACTTGTTGATTCACGGGCTATCTGTCGTGCTGCTAGCTGGCTAGCACTGGACATCTGGAACTGGATTTTCCTCTACCATCAGCTAGCCAGATTTTAAATGCACAAAAGACACTAAAGAATCGTTTTTGTATCACTGTTCCTTTCCCCTTTTTGGCAACTTCAAGTCTTTCAAAAATGTCAACAAGGACCCCACTGGTGCAAGTCATTGAAAATTCGACCGGCCAGGTAAGAATCTAAGATAATGCTCCAATTTAATGGTATAGTTGACATTTACCCATAAAATCTACCTTAGTGTGAAATTCGTATCTGCTGAGAGAGGCCCTGTTTGGCCTTCCACAGTCTCTGGTTGTCTCTTTGCTTTTTCTCTGTCTCTGTTGTCTTTGCCACACAGCAGTGATTCACCAGCTTGCCTACGCACTCACACTGGATTTCCCACTCTTTGCAGAGTAGAAGAATAAATTTAGGTTTCTGTTTAGTCTGTGTGTTAAGGCATGTCCTCCTGCTTGACTTTTCAGTACTTTGACCTGTTGCAGTACAGACAACCCTGTTAGTTCCACGTGAATGCTATAGAGTTGACAGTACAGAAGCCCAGCATCAGCGAATCAGCCCTATGCATTATTATTTCACCATAGTACATGTGTGACAAGTGCTCTTTATGCACCCTTTGCCACTGGAAACAATGATAATCCATTGTCAAGTGTCAAAACAATCAAGTGGGGTTTGAGAAATTCCCGTTTCTTTAGAGAGAAGGTTGACTTTTGTTGGAGGCTTGACACGCAATGTGTTCTTTTTTAATATACAACATTGATTTGCGACTTATTTAGTGCAAGCATGACCTTTAAAATTCCCTCTAGTGATGGTCTCTTGAAAGAAAGTTGTATTGTGTTTGTGCAGGACAATCTTGACATGGGAACCTTCAGTATATCACAAAGCTGTAAGTACTTGCTGGTTGTTCTTGCCAAAAAGAAGAAGAATTGGTGTCTGTGTGATAAAAGAAACTGGGCTTTCAAAGTTTTTGGTGGTAATGCAAACTTGTAATAAACTAGATGGATCGTTCATTGATTGTTAAATAAATTGTACATAAAGGGGTCCAGAGCCCTCCTGGAGCAGATGTAGATTTAAATTGAGAGCTATTGTTAAAGTTGCCACCCAGATGCTAAATTGGAATTGTCATTTCTGGGTGCAGGTGATTGAAGGCACTCCCGGACAATAAATCTACTGACCCTTATGTAGAGGCCAGAGGGCTTCTAAACACACTGTAAATACCATACCACTAATACATGTATCACAATTACAAATTATTTTGAGAGCTGGAGATTCAAAAAGTACACATGTTTCCATTCAGTTGAGTAGAGAATCACTCTGGTAGTGTGCTTAAATATGTAAAAGACAAAGAAACCTCTTGGCTATGCTCTGTAAATCATTAGAAGGCCGGAACAAAGCCCTAGCTTCCAGGACAGAATCTGTCTTTATCTTGTTGACAGTTTTATCTGGAGATTTATTGTAGTTATGAGAAAGCTGCACACACTCGCATGAAAACCATTAAGTAAAACCAAGTAAAAAATAAAAAACTATTATTGCCGTTGGATAGAAACATTTGTATGTCTACATGTTGACAGAGTAGTCAGTGGATGATGTCAGCACGTGTGTGAAGCTAAACCCATTTCTATATTTGGGTTGCTCGAGCATCTATAGGTATATGAATGTGGCTGCGCCGAGAATTTGGCGTGATGGATTGTTTTGGCAGTTGGTCAGTAGCTTTGAGTGTAGCAACATAAATAGAGCAAATGTACACATGAAAATAACATGTTATAACTTCCAAAAATTCATAAAACGTGGCTATTAAATGAATATAACATCATAAATAAGGGGAGCATTAGCCTATTAAATGTTTCTGTCCCAACTCCCAAGAGCTGCACCCTCTGTTTTCTCCCTGAAACCTTGAAAGCCCAGCCCAGGTGTGTGAACTGCGGCTGCACAGCCAACCAGACTGCAGAGCTGCTCTTAACGGCCAATAGGGAAAACTCTCTGTGTTGGATAATCAAAGGTTCAAAGATTTTGTCTGTCTTGGTGTCTTGTACAAATAAATTGCTGACAGAAGATGTCTGTTGATACCATGATCTCACTGCGTGTGTGTGCTGGCTTGTCTCAGACGGTGGATCACTGGTTCCCTTACAGTTTATCGGAAAGCAGATCAACAGCCAGACTGCTGTGTAGGCAAATAAGTACACACATACATATTCTTACATGGCTACACCCTTACAGAGGTCAGAAACTATACAGTTAATTGGCTGTCTTTGACTTTAGCACCCTCAAAAACGCGCACACACACACAAACACACACAGGGCCTCTCTATATCCAGTGTTTTAGGTTAATAGTTGAAGTTTGGTGTTTTGAACATAATGATATAACGCACACATGAGTATTAACCTTCAGTTTAGTTGTACATTCAGGCTTGAAAGAGTACAAAAGCAAAGTGCAATATTTTGGTGATTAATAACCCTCAAACAGAACTTCCTGGTATGCCCGGCTTGTTTACCCTTTAGTGACGCGCCTATACCAATGCGGCCTCCTGTGTTGTTTTTGCTGTAGTGCTATAGTTGGTCTGAATGCACCCTTACTCATCCTACAGCGCCTAGTGAGGATTTAGGGTTGTAAGAAAAACGTTTGGGGTCATGGCAAGTCCTTAATTGGGTTTGTAGGCAAAAGGTCACAGATGGATACTCCCACACAAACCCAGTCTGTTTTAAAGGCCATGTATAGAAAGCCTTTGGTGTCGGGTCTCAAGATACAGGACAAAATGGCAATGGGCATGCAGTCGGGTTGAGTGTTGACATGACTGTCTGTCTCTGTTGCCGTCAGAGATGTATATTTTGATTGGATTAGTCAATGTGTTGCTAGGTAAAAACAAACATTCTCTTAATATCCTGACCTTGTATCAGCAAAAAGACTGATTGACTGGAATGAAGAAAATGTTTATCTTAATATTTCAAGCCGAATGGCGAATTACTTGACGTGGATGGAAAGTTCTTTTTACACATGACTAGCAAACTAAGCTGTTAATGGTTATAAAAGTCTGGGGGGTTGTGTTGTAAAAGTTACTGAGCTACCGTCCTGTCATCATAAACGACCGTTGTAGGATGGGTATCAATAGGATTTTATCAAACAGTAATTTGATTTTTTTTTTTTATTTTTTTGCAGGGATAAGTTAAATTGTTTCCTGTGTGTATATAATTTAGGAGAAGCAATTGCTACAAATGTCTGTGTTACCTAAAAACTGATTAGCAGTACCATTTGTCCAGGAGCTGGACACCACTTTAATACAGGTTCTCAATACCCATCCCTAGTCGTTGGGCGCATATCACAAGAGAGCTGTCAAATGTAGTGAAGTGACTTGTGACATCTTTCTGATGGTGTGAAATGGCAGATATGTTGAGTGGCTCTGATGTGACATGTTACCACACAAGGTTTGGTACTGGCTGTTAGTTTGAGGAACTTATTTGGACATGACATTCATTATCAGTGTGACCCCAGATCAACCTTAACTAGCTGGAATTTGAACACAATACGGTGACACATCTGGTTTATTAAAACGACAAAGCAGAATGTATTTTGTCTTGGAAACTACTTGATATTAAAATTGCAGTAAATTAGTCTAAAGTGGTGTTCATCATGACTGTTTGCTGTAGGTTTGCACTCTTTGTCCACTTCCCCAGACGTGATCGGTTGATTGTCTGTCTGATTTCCTGTTTTACAATGTTCCCTCTCTATTCTCTGAGCCATGTCTTCTGAAAAGACAGACTAATGCAGCCAGAAATACTGGTCTGCCTCTTCAATTGTTACTTCATCCTCCATTTCATTGTTTGGGTAGTTGCACACTAGCTGAGCAAGCTGGATCCTCCCCACATGGGAGTGTGATGGACTCGAACCATTAATTTGTCCAAGTTATATTTCCTCATCATAGAAGTCATGTAGAGTTTACCCAAGGTTTATTTATAAAAGACCCTCCATCCCGAAGGAAATAAAACGAGGAACAAGTAAATAAAGTACAAATCGCAAGATGGCCCCTATGAAGGCCTGCCTTACCTACCTGGTGTATAAAGTTCCCACAAAAACTTTAAAAAACAGTAAAAAAAGAAAAGCCAACTTAGTCCCTTTTACCTCACCAGCATGGCTGAGTGTGCAGTCTTTTTTTAAATCCAAATTAATGACCGTGATGTAATTCTGCCTAGGAGTATACACTTACTGTCACTGAGCATTGTCACGCCTGTACGCTACTTTATCAAGCAGGGAAAGTGGGGATAAGATCTGAGGGATTTCATACACGCAGCTGACAGAAGTAAAATGCAGAAGCCTCAACATTCTCATTTTAAAAACTTAAAAGTAAAACCCGGGAACTTAAAGCTGCCCTGTAGAGTTATCTTTCAAACAACAAAAATGATGTTTACATTTAGTGTTTCTAAACCTGTGTTGTTTACGTCCATGTTTGCTTGCTAGCAGTCTTCTTTTACACTGTCTTTTTGACTCAGTAGGATAGTGTAAAACAAACTGTAAAATGTGTAGTCTGGCTCAACGGAAGTACATTTCCAGGATGAAGCCTGACATGCGTCGGATGTCCCTCATCTTCTGCTCTCTGTGTGTTGCCGTTCTCAAAATCCCTTCGCTTTGTGAAACCTCGACAAACTTCAAGCCACACGCTGAAAATGGCAAGTTTTGAAGAAAATTTGGATCATGCAACAAGGCGGGCCTGCTTGGTGCCGGGGAATGATTGTAACAATTTACAAAGAATATGTTCTCAGCATTTACTCTGTAACTGGGACGTTTTGGGACCGATTGGTGAAGTACTAGGGGTGTCTCGAGTCTCCAAATCCTCGATTTGATTACATTTTCGATTCTAAGGTCACGATTCGATACTTACATTTTTTTTCTTCTTTTTTTTTTTTAAAGCACAGGTTGCTATGCCGTTTTTAGACGCAATAATTTTATGCAATATAATATCTGACCTTTGTTCGCAATGTACCACATTACATTGTCAAATTTAAAACATTCATTAACAACATAATGTAACAGTAACTTACATCTATAACCTGCCATGTAGTTTCTCTTTTGTAACTGCAGTCTTCTTCACAGATGACATTCAAGTTCACAACAAAACAAACAACAATAAAACAGCCATGTCCATAGTCTTCTCTGAACATTTACGTGTCTTAAACTATTTCCGAACAGTTGAACATATACCACGCAGATTAACTGCCGTGTTAGTCGTGCTGCCAGTGGAAGAATACGGTACACGCACATAGCAGAGCTTGCAAACTAGGGTTGGGCATCGAGAACCGATTCCTACTTGGAATCGGTTCAAAAATTATGATTCCATCGCAATCGTTTCTTTATTAGAATCGTTTGGATGATTTGGTTTCAAATCTGATCACACGGTCGACTTGTCTTATAATCTAAAATATAAGACTTCAGTGAAAGAGGAGGGGGTTCAAGTTCTGTCGATGGGTCTCCTGCATCTGCAGTTGCCATGCTATCTTTTGACTGGCTGTAGCTAAATTAGAGGAGGTTGACTGACTCGCAGCACTTCAACACTAGTGTTGACGAACTGACCGATGAACCGGTTAATTAACCCGAGTAGTGTTACTGAACCGGAAGAATGAACCGACTCACACACTTCTGTTTTTTTAACTCATTCGTGCCAGCAGCGCGGTGTATGCTCCGTTGTATGTAGCTGGTCTTCTTCTGCTACTGTGTGTCTAGTAATCTAGCTCATTAGCGCCTCCATTGGAGTGGTGGTAGAATCAATCAGGAAATGGACTACCTCGAGCAGGCTACATGTGTGTGGGTGTGGTTTTTTTTAATTTTTTTTTTATTTTTTCCGGTTTCTTTCCGCTTGGCAAGCCGACCGGGCGTGGCAGCATCGCCGAATCCATTTTTTTTCATTCGAAATTCGAGATTGTGACTTAATTATCGTGACACCCTTACAATGGTGCCTTACACGGCAATACAATGGTGAGAGCACATTATGTTTACCCATGTATCCAGCTAATTTAAATACCTCACGTTACTGTATTGTATATTCATTTAATATTGTATGTGGTGTTTTCTTTTGCGGGGTGCAAATGTTCCACCAAAACAAGGTCCATCCCGAGACCATTTTGCAGAGCCACCATCGCTGTGTTCGGAGGTTAGCACCGCCCAAGACGATTGTGATTGGTTTAAAGAAATGCACACAAGAAGTTGAAAAAAAAAAGGCTGAAAGGAGCCAGTTGAGGTGGTTCGGGCATCTGGTAAGGATGCCCCCTGGGCGCCTCCCTAGGGAGGTGTTTCAGGCACGTCCAGCTGGGAGGAGGCCTCGGGGAAGACCCAGGACTAGGTGGAGGGATTATATCTCCAACCTGGCCTGGGAACGCCTCGGGATCCCCCAGTCGGAGCTGGTTAATGTGGCTCGGGAAAGGGAAGTTTGGGGTCCCCTGCTGGAGCTGCTACCCCCGCGACCCGAGACTGGATAAGCGGACGAAGATGGATGGATGTTGAGTTGTAACTTCCCTCTGCTTAAATTAAGAGTTGTGGGACTGTACTTCTATCAATGTTTTTAATAGTTTTTGCAGATTTTGTGATGCATTTTCCCCCATTTTTGGAATGCAGAATTTAATTGTTGGCCTGGAGAGATTTCAGGGGCAATATTCATATGTTTTCTTTAAGTCAAAATGATATAGTAAAAAATCCGTGGCCCTAGTTTCCCGTCTATTCCGGTTTTAAAATGTCAAGCACCAAAAGACAAAGCAAACGCAGTATTAGAAATATGAGTGTAACTGAGCATAGTTTGATGTATTCTACCTGACACCTTGGGAGTTTGAAAGCCCGGTAGAGAATCTCCCAGCAAGCTGTTGAGCTGGAAATTCAATATAGAAGAGAGAGAAACACTGAATGTGTAAGTGAAGATGTTTTGATATTCCAGTGTTCACCTTTTTGCTTTTCCTTATTCATGCTCCCTTTGAATGAGTCATCTTGCAAGCAATCTATAGCACACACACACACACACACACACACACACACACACACACACACACACACACACACACACACACACACACATACATACATGTTGAAGTTACGCCCAGGAAACCATAAATTATGCCTCTCTCCTTACCAGACCAGTCACTAGGCAGATGAACAGAAAGACAAAGCTAGCCAGGGCCCTAGCAACAGAGAACCTGCCACAAACACACACTCATACACACCGAGTAGATCGCACACTCCATCCTTCACGTTTGTTCTTGCCGGCACAGACACACACACACACACTAGCAGTCCCTAATTTTTTTTCCAGCACACTGACACATTGGTTAAGTGTTAAATGGATCGGAATTACATTTAAATTTAATGAGTTCTGTTAGTCATTTATACCTGGACTTCCGGTGGACACTTAAATACAGGGCAAGCAGGAACTACCTAGGTGTTTAACCAACAATGCAGTGAAGTTCAAGTGTGTGTGTGTGTGTGTGTGTTGGATTTCTTAAGGGAGCAGGGTAAAACAGGCCTTTCCAGTTGAGCCGAGTGGTAGGTGTGGCAGCTAACTGTAGACCTGTGATTTGAAGAGCTTGACATCATTCAGGTGAAGGCGTGTGGATTCCTCTCTTTCTTTCTCACTGCTTCAATGTAATTCGCTCTTATTGTTTAGTCATCTGATGTCAGTCTGCTATAAATATGTGGATTTCTTCCTGTGATCAAATGTGTGCGTTTTGATTTCTGGTAAAGATTAAATTAATGTTTAAGATGATAATATTTGATATGATTGGCAATAGGGCTGGACCCTAATATTCGACCATTAGAATATTCGTTTTTTAGATGGGTATTAGATTTTCAATTTTGGGATTTTAATATCTTTTTGTCCCCCAATACTGTAAAATAACACAATCCCTAATTAATGTCTTTAATTAAACTGAAAGATACGTGTTGCAGTGCACAGCAGTGGTCTTTCTCCCTTTTGATCTTTGTGTTTCATCCACCAAGCGCAGTTCTTTAAACACACACACACACACACACACACACACACACACACACACACACAGTGTGACACGGCAATGCCGTTAAAGCGGACAAGTGTGGTTACAGTTTTAAAAACTTCACGCAGGTGGCCGGGTTAGCTCAGTTGGTAGAACAGGCGCACATATATGGAGGTGTATACCTCGACGCAGAAGGTCCAGGGTTCGAGACCGACCTGAGACGATTTCCTGCATGTCATCCCCCTCTCTCTCCCCTTTCATATCTATCTGTTCTTTCCATTAAAGGCTTTAATGCCTCCCCCAAAAATAAAACTTCACGCAGACGGCGTTTGCTGCAATATAATGTAATGGCAAGATCGCAGTGCCGTTAATGTTACACTTCTGAGAAAGAGAGGCACCACGGTGTGGTAATGAAGGCGACGCCGTGCGTCACGACCCTGGCGCGGCACTTGAGCTAACGTTAGCTTTGTGGAGATTGTAGGATGTCCCAAACTGAATAAACACTTTACATGTAGGCTATTTTTAACATAGCGCCATGTCACTGACTCACCGGCACAGCTGATGTGATCCAAAAATTTCCCAAAAATTCCAGAGCGAAAGATAAATCACTTAATATAAATATTTTGAAGAGCTGTGTTTGACTTTTTTTTTTTTTTTCATATAAATTACAATGTTTCACAAAACGTTTTTGATTCAACTCTGGATTGTTGCAGTGGTCGTTGTTTCAGGCGGTCCAAATCTTCTATAAAACACTGCAGGAAACCCTGTACACATAGATACATATATTCATCACCTTTTCATATCAGCCACCCTTTGGAAGCTACATAGATCTGTTTACTCTGGTGGCTCCCATGCATTGCTCACACTCACTCCCTCACACAGAGTTGCATAGCAGCAGAACAAGGGAAGGCAAGGAAGTGCTGTGCAGCGTGTCCCAACTGTGACCGCAACGGAGCAAACAAGACCTCTGAATTTATTGGACGGACACACACACACACACACACACACACACACACACAATACCTTGGAAGTTAGGGTAATCCAGTTCAAGAGAACACACATGACACTACATTCACAGCAAACTGCGACTCAGCGTGACACCATCTCGCTAAAGTAAGGGGTCCCTCACAAATTTAGTGTGTGTGCGTGCTATACAAACTCGATATTAGATATTGCCTGCTAGTTTTAGAAGAGGCGACAAAGGAGCTAGCAAGCAGGAAATTGACTAAATTATGGGAACATGCAATTCACTAATATTTAATGATTTTTTTCAGTCTTGAACTGCATTGAGGCTTGAGCCAGGAGACTTGAAAGCACACATCAGCACTACAACTGAAAAGCTGTTCAGTTTTGAGTCTATAGTTACTGAAGGCAGACGGTCATAATAATTATTTTATTTTCCATACAAAACTCTATACACCCTGGTCCTGTTTAACTGGCTTTCCATTATGAACTGAATCAGAAGCCCTGTCAAACAGGTGCAGTTAGGGCTGTATCTAACAACTATTTTGCCGACTGATCTCATTAAGTGGCGTATGTATGACATGCCAATTCGTATGCCATTTTGGTGTGTTATCAAGACTCATAATCGCTTTTTAGTGTGTTTATCAACGCAGTTCGGCCGCCATTGACCTACATTACGTGTGAATTTTTGCCATAGGGAGTAGTATGAAGGGACGTAAGTCCGCTGAGGGAGGTTGGTAGGAGTGTTGGATGGGTAAAACGCAGGACTTCCACCCAGGAGAGCTGGGATCGCGTCCCACGTGTGGCCATAATCTGTTTTGTCATGGATCGAAGTAGCCGGGCTCTATCAAGCGTTACCTCTAAAATAGTTTTATGGGGCGTTAGCTTTATCAAGGTTAGCTTTATTAGGAGCCTGGCAACAGTGATCATCACACAATGGAGAGAAAACAGATGGAAGCTATTTCTCTCAGTTACGTTTGTTTTTAAATCAACCTGTTATTGTGCATTTATCCGTCAAAACGGACACAAATCTGGGGACTACAGATTTAGCTAATGCTAATTATCTGAAATTAGATGAGAGAGAATGTGTATGATGATGATGATGATGATAGATGAGGATAGACTCAACTAATCGATGAAATTCGTTGGTGACTATTTTCATAATCAATTTTAATAGATTATTGATTTATAATAGATTGAAACAATTAGATGTTGTAGCTCAGGTGCAGTTACATTTCTATCAGGGATTTGGCAGCTTTAATTAAACTTGTGTCCTTTTTATCTCCCTCTCATTACAGCGGTTGTTTCACATGAGTCCTCTCAAAGTTATTGCCTATTAGGGTGTCCTTGTAATTAGCTAGTAGTTCTGGTTAGAAGCTGTAGTTGCAGCTGTAATTAGTGTTTATATGTGCAGAGCAACTATATAACGATATAGCAAGTAAAATGTGGTAATTAAGATGAGAACAACTCCAACTCCAACAAGATCCAACTGTGTTAAGTTGGATCTTTTGACAATCATCAAATATGATATTGTATGGAAATAATAGGATCTCCCACACTACATGCTCCCACTTAAGGACAAACTAACATTTTTTTTTTTTTTTTCTGGAAACCCATCTTGCCAATAAAGATGAGTATAAATAGAAACCTAAACATATGAAAAGCACAGTAGGGAAAAAAGTGGCTGGGAGGAGAGAGGGAGCAAGAGAAAATGAAGGAAAGATGAAAGCGTTACAAACCAACATTGAGATAGGTGGGCAGGATTCAGCAAGCGACAAATCTCCATGGCAACACAGCCATCACGACCGTGTGTGTGTCCGTGTGTGTGTCCGTGTGTGTGTCCGTGTGTGTGTCCGTGTGTGTGTCCGTGTCCTCCCACCTACAAATTTCAGTATAATGCAGCAGCTTTTGTATGTGGTTGCATTATGTATTTAAGACCCCGTTTGTTATGAACTTGTTTGTTCTTCATATAGCGTTGGTTGGTAGAAATGGAAGAGAAATATCTTCTTTAAATGTTGGATTGAGTTTGAGGATTAAATAGATCAAAGTATTTTCTCATTAGGGGTGTGCGTGTGCGTGTGCGTGTGTGTGTGTGTGTGTGTGTATATATATGTATATGTATATATTTATTTATTTATTTATTTATTTATTTATTTTCTACCAGTAAATCTTAAATCGATCCGTAGCACTACACCAAGTAATGCACCAGTGGAACAGCAGTGATGCTGCCAATGAGTTTTTATGGGGCAGGAAAGTGAAGCTTAAGAGGTGTTTTCTAACCAGTATTCCCACCCTTTCAGTCAAGTTAAGCCCATTTGGACAGGATTAATTAACAAAATGAAATGACACTAGTGTAGTTAACGAGAATCATGCTCTCATTAACTGCGCTCATCTCTTTCCATCAAATTACAGCGGGTGGTTTGTTGTAGACAACACATTCCCCAGCTGATGACATGTCAAGTTAGTAATATGAAGGCAGCCTACAGGCCCAACAGTAAGCTTACATGTTACTGACATTACAGTAGCTCTTTTAATGATCTCTGGCTATGGCTGTCCTACTGCAACAATTAGGACTGTGTGTCAGTGTAAATGGGTTGCCAAAACCTCCACAGAGCGTGCAGGCATCTGATTAAATTCAATAACAGCGCTGTGAAGAAAATCCCCTTAAAACACAAGGTGTTTATCTGGAAGCGACCTTAATTATTAGGGGACCAATCAAACGGGTATTTAGGGTTATAATTAATGCTATTACTGTTGAAATGACCCAGCCTGAAGAGAAAGAGAGGTTTCTTTTTTAATTATTATATATTTTGATATTAACCACCATCTTTATTTGGCACAATCAATGGCCACCTGTGGGGAAAACATTGCACGTAACAATGTAAGATCAAATGGGCGAAAATGGTCTCTGGCAGTCTGCAGGTGTTGAGACCTCTAGTTTAACCTCTAAATTGGTTTGCAGCTTGTTACTCATAAATTTAATTTGATGTGGTTTTCCCCCAGTGTTATAATTGTCTGTCTTCAGCCATTACTTCACTTCTCAATCTGAAATGCACAGGTACAGTGCAACGTTACCTGAGCCCTTCCTCTGATTCTACAGTAGCAAACTTCAGTTGTCCTCGGACAGGAAGGGACCGAGAAGGTAATTATTTGAAAAGGGAACAGTGTGATTACATTTAATTGTTAAAAGCAGGTTGTGATGTGGTATTTAAAAACTGATCTGCTTTTAATAATAGCTGCCAACAAGACATCATTTTGTTGGTTGCCAGAGTTAGCAGGAAAGTCGCCATATTTTAATTGTGTATTTGGAGTACAAATGGGTCTGTGTAATTATACCCCATATTTTATGAATTAAAAGCACATAAAAATGGCTTGATATTCTTTACACAGCATTTTTTGCAAATTATTTTTTTTGTTTCTTTCTTCCCTCTTGTGTTTCCCAGTAAAATCAATTGCCTAAGCTTCCAAGAATCTAAGGTCCAAGAAACTGAATCTAAACGAGTGTTATTTTTTCACTGCAGAATACAAAAGGTGAGACAGTCTACTCAGTAGGGTGAAAAACAGGGAGAATAGTCTGGAAGGCTGATCAGATTATAGTTGATAATTGATCAACGTAATCTGGCGTCACAGTAAGCAGGGCTGTTTTTCACAATGTCGTAAATGGTGGTGTTTCAGCTTAGCCTGGTTTGTCATTTTCATTTTCCAAAGCTGCTCAGCTTTCTTACCCCCACTTTGCCTTCCAACTGTTGATTACATTTTTGCCTATGTTTGCCTATCTTGCATTTGGGTTGAGCTGTCTCTTGATAGTAGTGTGCTGCACACACTTTATGTGCGACTCCTTAAGGGGCCACGTTCTGAACCGTACTGTTTATAATTCCATCTGGTTGTATCTGAGTGGCTTCCTCCAAGAACTCAGATTAGTGAAGGTCAGTGATAATGAGGATCGAGTCAAAACACAACCAGTACTGGCTTGGATTAACATTACTGCTTTGTGTGTGTGGTCATGTGCACATGCTTGTGTTTGCAGTGTGGGAGAGAGAGAGAGAGAGAGAGAGAGAGAGAAATTTATGTAAACAGTCAGTTCACTTAACTGCAAAATTAGAATCAAACTAGATGAAAGAATAGTTTTGTTGTTGTGTTTGTGTAGGCCAAAACTTCTTTAACCCTCATGTTGTCCTTGGATCAAATTTGACCCGTTTTCAAAGGTTTTTTTTATATCAGAAAACATGGGACATCGATAACGTGTCGAAAATGTAAAAACAAAACGCACAAAAAAACACACAAACGTTAAAAAAGCAACAACAAAAAAAATTATGCAAAAACAGTCAAGACTGCAAAAAATGCCTCAAAAATAAGCACCCAAAACATTGGGAAAAAGTGGGAAAAAAAAAACATCAGAAAAAGCAATTAAAATGTTGAAAAAAGTAAAATACAAAACTTTGAAAAAAGTGACAAACATTGAGATAGGGACAAGTGTTTTTTTCATGGTTGACGGGAAGACAACACAAGGGTTAATGTGATACATATAAACGTTCATATAATTTTATTAATTTCTATCAGGTAGTTGATTTTTATGTTGGCCAGGAAAGTTATGTAGATTCTAATCTAGTTTTATGGGATATGATGACTATATAGGCCTGTCACGATAGTCAATAAATCAATTAATTGCACGATAAAAAAATGAGCTTGATCATTTTTCCAGCCGTGATGATTTCCATTTGCATGCTTGTTTGTTTTCCTCGTCTCTCTCTACCAAAGACACTGGAGGACCACTCTCGGTTCCTTAGCGTAACGAGGAGTGAACCCTCTTGTCAGTCTCATGGTCTTTGTGGGGGCGGGACTCCTGGCGGAGAGAGAGACAGAGACAGAAAACGCTAGTTGAGAGTTGGGGCAGGGTTTCCCGCAGCACTTTGCAGTTAAGGCGCCGTCAAAAAACTAAAAAGAATATGAGCCATATCAACCGTGTTACTCGGCGTCCCGTTTTCTCCCTTTCATTTCAAACCACACAGCTGACAACCTGCAGGTGGAGGCGGTGGAGACAGGCTCGGACATACAAGCGGTTTCAGGAAAGTGGCTGCATGTGTCCGACAATGCACAGAACATTAACGGTACAAGCCTACAGCTGTGTGTGTGTGTGTGTGTGTGTGTGTGTGTGTGTGTGTGTGTGTGTGTGTGTGTGTGTGTGTGTGTGTGTGTGTGTGTGTGTGTGTGTGTGTGTGTGTGTGTGTGTGTGTGTGTGTGTGTGTGTGTGTGCGCCCGCCCCCACGAAGCTCCGATCTGCAGAGGAGCAGAAGCCGCACCTTCGCCCAAAATGAAGACTGAAAAACAGAACTATTTTGGTACAAACATTTACTCGCCGTGTGACAGATAGCCATATTGATAGATTCAATTTATTAATTATATATTATTTAAATTTAATATTTAGTGTTAAATAATTGTAAAATGTAGTACAGAGTCTGTAGTCTATCGCACAAACACTCGAGGAATGCAGCAAACTTTTGACAGCCAGTAGGCTATGAATTGCCTGGGAGAACATACGTGTCACAAACGGCAATTCTACAACTGTACATCAGCGTGAAAGACGACATACTAATGGAGATCAAAGACATATTGTGGATATTTAAAATGTCTTCCAGTTCCAGTGTTAAATATTCTTCAGAAATAAAAGTGTATTGATCTTTGAAAAAGTGTACCTGCATTATTATGCCATTATCATTAGATGCAAATTGGTCTCTCAACGACAATATTATCGTTTATCGCAATAATTTCTGGGACAATTTATCGTCCAGCAAAATTTGTTTTCGTGACAGGCCTATGACTATATTATTAAACGTATATAACCAGTTCTACGTGATCTCCTGGACAGATTTATTGGCAAATACCCTTAAGAAATGAAATCCTTTACACACATTACTGTGTTCTACGCAGATTTATAAATCCCCTTTCCCACTGGACAGAAACCCACTAGGACCCACTAACAACTGGCTTTTGTCTTTAGTGGGAAAGGGAACAATCAGCATTCATTCCTGTGACAAATGACTCAGATATTTATCAGCTCCAGCTATGATCGGCAGTGATGGAACACCCAGGTGGACGCGGTAATATCCGCCTCTTTTCAGCGCGATGCTATGCTATGTCAGCCACAAATTCTGTCCATCTCTGAACAAGCAGCTCTTAAACATCTTTCCAAATTAGTGAAAAAAAACTGTATTAAGTAATAGCGGCTTATCTACTTCTGCCTACAACCTGGATTTGTCTAAAGAGTACACACGCTGGCCAACCAAACCAAAAACTGTAACTGAAAGTGGTTAAAAATGTCTAGATTGGTTACATGTATGTATCTTTGAGCTGTGTGTTTCCAATTTCCTATCTCCACTCAATAACAAACCCTGAGTTTCAGTGCGTATTCATTCAACTCATTATTTAACTGACCGCCTTGGTGAATATGCAGTGTTTCCTTTAGGATTCTTTTTTTAGCAGTGGGGGCCGGTCTGTCTGAACAACAACATAAATGTTTTACGTATGAAACGGACCTGACACTTTGCTGCAACACAAACTAATATATTCACCTCTATTCACACACAATGAGGCATATTTTCAATTGTGATTGAACTGTATTTTTTGAGGAACTGTAGGGCACTCAACATCTACAACAGGTCTACACGTGCAACGGACCCAACGCGTTGACGTTTTTAGTGGAGCTGTTCGTTTAATAGTTGACTCGGAAGAGAGCAAATGTTTTGAAAATAAACTACATCAACGCAACAGTACGTGGAGTTAAACTGGACGGGCCCAATAACCTCTGAATACTTCTACTAAAAGGCAACTGCAACTCCATTTTTTTGTACAGTCCTATTTCTGATACCGTGGTGGCAGACATTTTGCCATGGTGGGCCGCCACCATAAAATCAACATAGAGGAAACACTGATATGTCAAATTTGATTTCACTGGAATCTTAAGTTAGTATATTCTTTGCTAAACTTGGTATGTTAGCAGTTTTCAGTTAGTATTAATTCATGAGTCACACAAAGCATCAGAGAGTAATGTGAGAACAAAACAATGATGTCACTTATTGTCCTCCAACACATCTATAATTATAACTTATAAGTGTGTGTGTGTGTGTGTGTGTGTGTGTGTGTGTGTGTGTGTGTGTGTGTGTGTGTGTGTGTGTGTGTGTGTGTGTGTGTGTGTGTGTGTGTGTGTGTGTGTGTGTGTGTGTGTGTGTGTGTGTGTGTGTGTGTGTGTGTGTGTGTGTGTGTGTGTTGGGGGGTTTTGCCTAGCCGGCAGCTGCCCAAAAATGAAGGAAGAATCAGAAGACAAAAATAGTCGGACATGAAAGAGGATAGGAGAGAAGAAGGACTAAAGAGTTGGAGACTGTGGAAGAGGGAAAGAACTCAGAGGAAACAAGCTTTAACTTTAGCTTTATACAATGGTTCCAATATAATGTCAGATCTAAATAAAAAAAAAAAAAAAATGTAAAGATCATAATCAATAATTCAATTGCCCTCATTCCATTCCATTCCATTTGCAGTTTCCACTGCAGACATTCTCATTTATTTTTTGATAGTGTCCTCTTTTTTTTCTTCTTTTTTTTATTATTATTAACTTTTAGTTGATCTGTCTGTATTTATTTTTTGAAATGAAGTCTGCAGATACCCGAAAATTTGCGCCTTCATTGGTCATGTATTTGTTGAGGAGCCTTGGTTAGGTAATTCATTACACTTGTGTGCTTGGACAGTTTTGTTGTCAGAGTGATGGGCAGCTAGAGAAGTCCTTAGTATAGTTGTGTCTTCAAACATTCAGTCAGGTTATCCCTCAAAAGCAATGTATACATCTCAAGTTGTGTCTTATAGTTCCTTAGGCTGATCTTTGCCTGCCATTATCAGCTCTTATCCAAATCAGTGTGTCCGTTATCCGGTAATTGACTTCTACATAACTACATATTTAAAGCTCTCCGGTTATAATGTCCGGTGAAAATAAGTGTATGCAGCCCCCCTCTCTGTATGTAGTCCCCACTCTGCCTCACTCAATGCCCCCGCCCACCATCTGATTTAGAGGTCGACCGATAGTGGATTTTACCGATAGCTAGGTTGGGCCGTATTTGCCGATAACCGATTAATCGACCGATAGTATTTAGAATTGATACACCCACAGCAATGCTACACAAGCATCCGTGTTGTCTAAAACAGTTCTCCTACATATTTGGAGTCATCCAGTGCAAAAATAAACATAATGAGCATTATAATTCATATAAAGGACAAACTATTTACATTTCTTCAAAAAAGGCCCAAATGTATGCCAAATCTCAAAACAGTGACGCCATTCTTCTTTGTAGAACGGTTTAGAACGGTAACAGACAATTTCTGACCTGGAGGGATCTATCTTTCCCACTATATACTCTCTGTTCTCGCTTGGATACCCATATAAGGCGTAATGTGTGATGGACCTGCCTTCCCATTGGTTGAAAACCTAAACAAAGGCATCATGGGAGATTCCCTTGTCGGTAGCACGGAGTTAGCCGCAGAAATGACCAAAAACGTGATGAATTATGGACATCAAGTGGATAAATCTTGGATGTAACTGTTTAGATTTAATGCTCAACAACCTCGAAAAAAGGCACAAGTTCCAGGCTGGATAGAAAATCACCTGTAAAGGCTAGAAAGACACCAAAGACACCCCTGTGATGTAGTGTTAATTTCGTCACCTATTTTTAATTTAGTCTTAGTCTTGTGCCAAAATTTTTTGTTAGTCAAGTTTTAGTCGACTAAAAGTCTCGTCATTTTAGTCTAGTTTTAGTCAAAAGAGAACTCAAGGTATCTTAGTCAAGTTTTAGCCGACTAAAAGTCTCGTCATTTTAGTCTAGTTTTAGTCAAAACATTTTAGTCTTTTTTTAAATAAATTATTTCTGATAACCATTTCAGACAAATAGTTATAAAAATAAATAAATGCTATATATATATATATATATATATATATATATATATATAAGTTATATAAATATTGAGCCTCTTCCTTATTTCACCAGTAAACGACAAAAACAACCACTGCATGAGGAAAGGATATTTTACAATAAAATAAATGCAGCACGAAACTGGTGGGCTATTTCAAGTGAACGCAACTTATGTGTTGTTTTTCAGACAACGGCAGCTGCAGACTGTCGTACGTCTCGTGTTGGAAATAGAGACAAACCTTTACACCGTTTAGCTGTCAGCATTTTAACTGTGTTAAATCCAACTGCTAGCTAACGGTAGGCTAACGTTACCTGCTGCCAAGTAGGGCTGCACAATTAATCGAACTTTAATCACGATCACGATTTTGGCTTCCCACGATCAAATTTGCGTGATCGAGCGATATTTAAAATGCGTCATTCCGTTCATAGAACAGTTTTTGCAAAGCCAATCTAGCACTCCATAAACCACTGTCTGATCACATGTCTCCATGAGCCAATCAGAGCTGTTCCCTGCCTGCACCGCGCAGCTTAGTTTCTAGATGTAGACAGTCACAGAGGACAGAGTAACGTGAGGAATATCCCACAACAGGTAGCAGTCGGTCATCATAAACCCGGTCACAATGTTTACCAGTTTACCAGTAAACGCAACGTTTTGTCCCGTCTGTGTTGTTTTTCAGACAACAGCAGTGACCAGTGCTAGTTTGTGTCTTTTAGCTCATAGCTTTAGCAGCAGACTGTTGGACGTCCCGCTGTTGGAAACCTACAGTGAAATACAGACACACTACACTGTTTAGCAGTCAGCATTTTAGCCGTGTTTAATCCAGTTACTACTGTGGCTAACGGTAGGCTAACGTTAGCTGCTGTTAACGTGTTATTAGTGTTTACTAGCGTGACATGCAGTGATGTTTATGTTGCCTCGAATGGGTTTCGAGACATCAGAGCACAACGCAGACATGTAAGTGGCAGTGTAATGAGCCACAGAAATCCGTGTAGCTATTTCGTCTGGTAGATACCAGGCACCACATGCGCCGTTAACGTGAACATAAAATTGCGTTGCCTGTATCTTCACGCCGCGAACATGCATGTGTGGAAAGCGGTCGCACAACAGCTGAAATGGCATACTCCTTCACAGTATCCTTCAATAAAGGAGGAATGTAGCACAATACGGATGTATTAGTAGGAATGTAGCACAATATGGATGTATTAGTAGGAATGTAGCACAATATGGATGTAAAAGCAGTTATAATTATATAATTATGTGACAATAAAATTTAGTTTTGGCTAAAATCAACAAATAATCGTGATAATTAATCGTGATCTCAATATTGATCAAAATAATCGTGATTATCATTTTGGCCATAATCGTGCAGCCCTACTGCCAAGTGTAGTGTTAACAAGCGCCCCATGCAGCGATGTTTCGATTGACTCTAACGTCCGATTAGGAGCATCGGAGAGAAGCGCAGGCTATTCGGTCCGGTAGGTAACGGTCGTTAGGGCACCTGTCGGTGCCGTAGCACCGGGTCTCAGTAACAGCTGAATATTCTATCTCATGATGAAAAAGTAGACGATTGTAGACGAAAATGAAGAGAGATTTTATCTTAGTTTTTATTTTATGCCAAACATTTTAGTCTCGTCTTTTTTCGTCAACAATAATGAATGTTAATTTAGTCTTAGTCAGCGTTTTTGGACATTGGCGCAGTCTCGTCATCGTCTCGTCTTAGTCATGGAAAAAAAGGTCGTTGATGAACATATTTAGTCTCGTCTCGTCTGACGAAATTAACACTACTGTGACGGCTAATTCGTTAGCTTTTAGCTGCAGCAATCAGTAAGTCTCTACGTTTAACTGTTATTAAATTATTTAAATATGAATCCGAGGTGCTGTTTGGGATCGTGGACGATCCATTTGGGTCGGACTTGCGTTTATATTTGTCAGTGTTTAACCGCTTGAGGTAAGTTAGCCTACTACTAATGTTTAGCGTCATCTCAGCCTCGAAAGCAAACAAACATACTGTGCTGTTCTTTCTCTACTGATGCAGCATCTATTCAACAAATTAATAACTTCATAATGATATGACAAAATGTACTGTATACATACCTTTTTGCGGTCGATGCTTTAAACGCGCATCTGATGTCAGCCTTCTCCGCACAGCATGTGCTCTCCGTGCAGCGCGCAGTAACACGTGTCGAAAATAAACACGAGGCATCAGGGATAGTTTTTATTTTGCCTCTAGAGGCCGCTATTGTAATGCATGATGCCAGCAGACCCTTCTCAGCTCTCGCGTACTGTGTAATGAATGACAGCGCGCGCTTCTCAGCCGCTCCAGCAACGGACGCAACCAGAAAAAACTATCAGTATGGATTTTTGCCGATAACGATAGTTCCACCAATCAACTATCGGTGCCGATTTAATCGGCAAAACCGATGAATTGGTCGACCTCTAATCTGATTGGTTACACCCCACATGTAATAACCTATCAACAACACCACTAAAGGCTGCTGTGCCTCTGACGGCCTAAGCTGCTCTGGTTAGCGTGCAAAGCTGTGTTTTTCGAAAGTAAGGTACGCTGAAGTAGTTACTAGATGTTCAGTTCTATAAGTACGAGAACTGCAAGGAGAGGAAGAGGGAGTGAGGCAGCGCCTGGACGTTGGTGAGAGATGTGATCCGCAACCAGATTATCATAGTTTATAAAAATGAACTTCGTTGAGGATGCAGACATTTCATACACCAAACGTGATCTATATAACGCAGACCTGCTGATGCGCGTTCAACCTGCCTTGTACCAGTTCAGAGACTTCCAGTCTGCAGTGTAGTTCATATACTTAACTGATAAACCAGGTTATTGTACCACATCTTTAAATCTACATTTCGGTCAGCACGCTAACCAGAATTTCTCTCATGTGTCCCGTACAATGAAATCTCCCAGGACAACGGACCCCTGACCCAAATCACAGAATGATTTAAGACTTTAAAGGCTTTACATTAATTGCAATTTCATCGCATACAATTGCATAAATATCCCGCATATTCCATCGCATTTTTGTCGCAAAATCAAGGATTTTTGTCCGCAACAATCACAAAAAAACGCCGCATTTTTCTGGAAGGACTGCTCTGCAGTTTGTTCAAGTCACAGTGAGACACGGCAATGCTGGTAAAGCAGACAACAGTTTTCAAAACTTCACGCAGGCAGCGTTTGCTGCAATATAATATAAGGTTGAGATTGCCATGCAGTAAATGTTACATTTCCGATACAGACAGGCACCACAGTGTTCTCTATGCCTTAGTGACAGGCTTAAGGTTGTAGGGCAAGGCAACTTTATTTCTGAAGCACCTTTCAGGAACAAGGCAATTTGAAGTGCTTTACATAAAACATTAAAGATAAATTTAAAAACTGTCATGAAAATAAAATAGGCTAAATAGAATAAGATACAAATAAAAGAATAAAAGTTACAGTGCAGTGTAAGAAATGAATAGTTTTTGGATTAATAGCTTTGGGAGGAGAGAGGAACCCCACGGTTATTAAGTCTGAAGAGGTTAGTTATACAGGAGAGAAGCCATTTGAGTTTGTGGCACAACCTTTCACAGTGCTCATTTTTCATTTTGTGAATTTCGATCAAATAAGACTGTTTTTCCAGTCATATTTCATCATTTAAGTTTTCTTTAAAATAGTGTTAAAGTCTCGTCTTGTTCTTGTGAACACAATCTTGTGTCTTGTGAGCTGTGCGGAGTGTCCTTTTATTAAGACTTCTAGAGGCTACTTTGTATCTGCTTTAATTTGGTCAGACTATAAATAAAAAGGTTTTTAAAATGAGACCACATTGCTGCATGTAATGACCTTTACTTTTGTTCACAAGCTCTGCCCTTTCCTCTCAGACTTTCCCTCTCTCAAGTCTTTGTCATGAACATAAGTACATGTCCAAACAATGGTTAGTATGAGTGGGGGGAAAAATCTATACAGCATAGTATCGCGATATTTTCCGTGGCAATACTGTATCGATACACAGACGCCAAGTATTGATCTCTTATTATACTGTATATATTTATATGTATGTGTCGGTCAGTTTGTCTGCTTGACAATCCCATTTTGCACCTCACTTTGCAAGTGAGGTGAACATACAGAGAAATGTATCTTTTTAGATTAAACAGATGTTGACAAAGTTTCCTTTTGGGGACATCATTTGAAATTGGGAAAAATAGAAGTTGGGGGAAAAAGGTAATAAATTGCAATATATCTCAGAATATTTCAATATGTTTAAAATCGCAATAATATCGTATCGTGACGTAAGTATTGTGATGATATTGTATTGTGAGGCCTCTGGTGATTCCCACCCCTCATGGTTAGGTGTATACATTGCAAAGAAGAAATCAAGTTTTTCTAATCTCCTGCTGTGATAACAGAAGCGTTATACATTAGGTTTAAGAAATCGGGTTACTGCAACAAATGACAGTAACCTGGTTATTTATGGGCATGTAAACGCACCAAGGGAAAGGGACATCTTTCCATTTATTACAGCAGTTTACTAGCATTAATCCTCTACCATCAGAAGTAAGGACTATACCTAAGCATCTTCAGAGTGCCTATCTTCTCACACACCTTTTTACTTGCCTCAAAACAAACTCCTTATCACTTTCTAAAAGCTCTTTGGAAACCCAAATGTTTTGTTGAGGGTGAACTTTTAACTCCAGGCACTATTTTGGACAGCAGTACTCTCTAGCGAGATCAATTTAAAGCTGAGCGAGTGACAGAGGGAGTTAGATCACAAAGACTTCTCTGAGGACTGATCTAGAAATCAGCTTTGTATTATCAGATTGGGTGTCATTGTTAGTGTCCACATATGACATATTGTCTGTCTCTCTCCAAACCCCCCCCCCCCCCCACACACACACAATCCAAAAATAAAAATAATTTACTTCCCCCTCACACAAGGCCACATAAGGACCTTCCCCTGTCCTCCGGGTTTAATACAACTGTCATTTGTTTTTAATCCAGGTTCCCCTGCTTGTGTTAAAGCTTTATCTGGCCTCTTACACTTTGTGCAGGTCTGCACTGTCAGCATGAGTGGGTGGGTGGGTGGGGGGGGTGGATGGGACGCAGACATTAGATCATACCATCTGGAGCAAGAAACGCACAAACACAATGAAGTAATCATGGTTATCCTTTTTTCCCATGGCCCATGATATGGGGCTGGAGGGAGGAAGATATTGATAAAGATGTGGTCTCCGTGGGTAATTTGGGATATAAAGCAAGCCTCTAATTTGTTCAAGCTCGAGAGAGATAATTAGGTGAATAAAATGACTTGTCGGAAACAAGAGAAAGAGATGATTTGTGCGAACGTCTTCGCTCCACACCAACAGTGTGAATTTCACTGGACCGTCTCTCTCGTGGGTGTCAAATCTCTGAGAGGTGTGTGTGTGTGTGTGTGTGTGTGTGTGTGTGTGTGTGTGTGTGTGTGTGTGTGTGTGTGTGTGTGTGTGTGTGTGTGTGTGTGTGTGTGTGTGTGTGTGTGTGTGTGTGTGTGTGTGTGTGTGTGTGTGTGTGCGTACGTGCGTGATTTATGACGCTGTGTACACCAGTGTGTATTCTTGTATCTGTGCGCTGGTGTTTGTGTCACAGCACCGCGCGTGTTTGCGTCTCGTCACCCTGGAGCCAGTAGTCCTCTCCTCTGACCCTGATCCCCATCACCTGTCCGCTCAGATCACACACACACACACACTTGCTGTGACCCTTTCCTGGAGTTGAAACCCAATAGCAGTTGCCAAACATGCAAAACTTGTGTGTATGACTCGAAAGACCTACTGTCTGCTGTAAGATAAACGGAAGCAATTTTACTCCATACTACCATGTGAAGAGACTATTAAAATCACTTTATACACTACTGGCCTTGGGGTTCAGAGTAAAGTCACATAGGCACAGTCAAGGAACCGGGAGTAAAATATTATTTTATATCTGGATTTGCCTGAAACCTAATATAAATATCTTACCGATGGAGAGAGTGTGTGTGTGTGTGTGTGTGTGTGTGTGTGTGTGTGTGTGTGTGTGTGTGTGTGTGTGTGTGTGTGTGTGCATGCGCGCCATGACTGGCTGCAGTGTGAAACATTAATAGTAAACCAGTGACAATAGGAAAATCAAGACACAAGCTCAGTGTCCCAGCATCTTTACAGAACCACTGTTATCAGACTGTTTACATGGTTTCAGTGTATGGCAGTGGCTCTCACTGACTGCTCCCTCCAGAAAAACGCGATTATGCGATCGCATAATTCAATGCATAATCAGCCAAAGTCTGCATATTTATGCAGGGACCGCATTTTTTTCAAATATGCCGCATAAATTGCAGATTTCCACGCAAAATATGCGGGGCTTTTTATGATTTCATAATCCCCGCATTTTCGTTGCAAAAAAGTCACATATATCTTAGCAGACAGCTGAAAAATGTTGCGTTTACTTCACACAAGAGCAGCCATTTTCCCCTGTTGCCATGGGAACGTTATGAAGTGACGTAATTACGCGATGTGAACATCATCGAAAAGCAGGGGGTTGGGGGAATCACTTTTTTTTTTTTTCTCTCTTTTTCATCAAACCGCAGTTTTTGCAAGTTCCCGCAATTTCATTGCATAAAATTGCATAAATATCCTGCATATTCCATCGCATTTTTTAAGAAAACATAATCAAGGATTTTTGCCTGCAACAATCACAAAAAACTCTATATACTCTATAATATTAAGTGATATAATGGTACAGCAAAGGAATGCTATAAACTTGATTGTCACTAGGAAATGTTAGAAACAGCGAAAAACATACAGTCCATCATCATAAGTGGTAGAAAGAGGTTTAAGTACAAGTTAAATAAGACAGAACATGGAAGAAAATTGCAGTTTTTCACTCAACTTTGCCCAAAGTGCTCTTTTCTCCCCAGCTATTCACAGCTTTCTGTGCATAAAGCAGTGGACTGGTTTGTTTTCCCCAAAATGGTGTTCATGGCAAATAAGCCTATAGTTCAGATTCCAATAACAGCTTTAGATTGATTTAAAAAGCTTTAAAGTAATAAAGATTCTTTACCTTTCTTTGCTTTAACAAAGTCCAACCCACTTGTGTTTTATTTAGCTGTTTAAGTCTCTCCAGAAGCCTGGGAAACTCTGATCCACATTGGCTGTCCATTCCAAGTCTCCATCTTAATCCTGCTACCAGATTAGAATGCAGATTTTGAAACACCCTTCTAGCTTTTGCTCTGTAGACCAATTCTCTGCCAACCGTTTCTAATCCATAAAAAAATAAAAAACGGAAGGCATGTGGGCCAGTAAATCTGGAATAGCATACCTGAATACAGTAGACTTGGACAGCACTTGCACATTAAAAAATGTAAGTGCATTTTAAACCTGCATAAATATGTCAAAGTGTTGTAATGAAGTCATATGATCATATCATAGTTAGGACTGACCTGAATGCTTTGAAGATGTAGTGCCACAGCAGTTGAAGTTAAAACGAAAAATAGTTTGTTGCTTCAATAGCATTGAAGGGGCAGCCATGTTGACGAGGCGTGTATAGAGTTTCCCAACCTCATTTGTTTTTGTTAATCTTATCACTTATGCAGATAAATTAAACTCCACTCTTCTAAGAGATAAATGTCTCAACTCCTGAAATGTAAAATGGTGTCAGTGGCACTAAACATGAAATGGACATGAAATCAATTAAAGGTCCCATGGCATGCAAATGTCACTTTGAGGTTTTTCAACATTAATATGCATTCTCCCAGCCTGCCTATGGTCCCCCAGTGGCTAGAAATGGCAAAAATAACTTCTGTAATAAAATAAAATCTGTAACAACCTGTAACAAAATAATATCTCTCTGAGAGAGTGACGGCGAGCGAGTACGACTCTAGAGTCATAGTGAGAGAAACAAAGTGTCTCCCCTGTGTTTTTTGACCATGGTGGCAAATCTTTAGCAGGAAACGCTTCGGCATTTTGTGTGCAAAGCTACTCCGCTGTCTGCTCTGGTCCCTGTGTATGTGCGCGTCGCAGAGCTGCCCACAAGGCAGCCTCTCGGGAATTAAATCACACAACAAAGTACAGTAGCATTGTGTACAAAGCGCCAGTCAATTTAAGTACATGCTTAATGGTCCCACGAAAAACGGTGAAAACCGGACATTTTCATGAATTTATTAAAAAAAACGGACGCCCCGGACAATACGTAAAAAGTGGACATGTCCGGGCAAAAGAGGACATTTGGTCACCCTAGTAAACAGAGCCCTGGGTATCCTGCTCTGCCTTTGAGAAAATGAAAGCTCAGATGGGCCGATCTGGAATCTTCTCCTTATGAGGTCATAAGGAGCAAGGTTACCTCTCCTTTCTCTGCTTTGCCCACCCAGAGAATTTAGCCCACCCATGAGAGAGAGAGAGAGAGAGAGAGAGAGACATCATGGCTTTCAAACGAGCAAAGTGGCAGTTGGTCAAGGCCACACCCCCACCCCCCACCTTGCCCCCCCCCCCTCCTCTCCTCCTCAATAGCTACAGACACAGAAATGGCACATACGAAGGAAAGCTCATTGTGGGACTGGCTCTAGTGGCTCTAATTCTGCACAAAGGCTGAATTTCGGGAAAGAGACTTCAGATACAGTATTAGGGGACCACTAAGGTCTATATAAAAGCATCCAAAGAGCACCATGTCATGGGACCTTTAAGGAATAGATAAGGTTTTAACAAAGTACTTAGGACAGCTGATAGCACTTTTCTTTTGTTTTTGCTCTGGCACATTTTTACTGTCACTTTGTATTACTTTCTGCCTACAAGTCATCATGTCCTCCAATGCTTACATATTGCCTTCTCTCGTCTCAGGAGACTAAGTCATCCGGTCGCTCCAGCATGCCGCGATGTCGGAACTCCGTTGCCACGACCACAACAGATGACCAGCCGCACATTGGTAACTATCGGTTGCTAAAAACCATTGGCAAAGGCAACTTCGCCAAGGTCAAACTGGCACGACACGTACTCACCGGAAAAGAGGTAGGCATACACACACACACACACTCACACACACACACACACACACACACACACACACAAAGTAGAAAAACACTATAAATGTTTAGACTAAATGTTAATCTTCCTTCCCGGTTGCTGATGATAGGGGAGGGTTCACGCTGTGATGCACAGTAGGTCTGGTCTGATCCTGGGCTTGCAGGGCTTTGGAGACTGTACATCTGCTGCAGGAGATTAGATCGCCATTGTCAGCTTGAATAGAGAAGCCTAAATGTCTCTGGCTTACTGGATATTCCAGATGTGATGTAATGTAGTGGGCTGTCTCTTTAAGGGGAAAGCTGTGTCTGCAGTGAGCCCATGCTGGGGTCTGTCTAAGGCCCACTCTTGGTCTGTGTGCGAGAGAGAGCAAGAGGGAGAGAGGGGTGGGCGGGCTCTGTCAATGTGTGACAGCTCTGTGCCTGACACCCTGATAACACTCAATGTGACTCACACACACACACACACACACACATACACACACACACACACACACACACACACACACACACACACACACACACACACACACACAAAATGAAAACAAGGGAGAGTCAGAAGGCATGAGAGAGTCAGACATACAAGCACAACCAGAAAGAGAAGAGAGTTAGTTGACAGTAAAAGGAAAGTTATGGATATGGGAGAAAGAAGTACACCTCCCTTTCTGTGTCCTTGTTAAGACATAATTCTTTTTCCCTCGCCTTTCTCTTTATGTTCTTTTTTTTTTCTTGTTCCGTTTCATCCCCTCTTTTCTAAATCTCTCACTTTGAATCTCTCCCAACTGTCTGTTTCTCTATTTTTATTCTCCTCCCCTTATTTCTCTTTCTCCTTTGCTGTTTTATCTCTCTCTCTCCGTCTCCCTTGTTGCTATACACTGTTGGATTATGAACTATAGACCTCATTATGGCACAAGAATAAACCATGCTTCAGCTTTGTGTGTTTGTCTGTGACTGTGAAGATGTGTTTGAGCGAGATGCGTCAAACCCACTGCAGGAAGTGTAATTATTTAGTTAATATAAGTGTAATAATACATGTTGTTTTGCTTCTAGGTGGCTGTAAAGATCATTGATAAGACACAGCTCAACTCCTCCAGTTTGCAGAAGGTGGGTCTCTCTCTCTCTCTCTCTCTCTCTCTCTCTCTCTCTCTCTCTCTCTCTCTCTCTCTCTCGCAGGCACGCACATATGGGCACCAAATCCAAATCTCAGTTCTTCTTATCCAATTTTCAAGTAATTTTTAAGTCACTCTTCCTGCCCCATGTGTCTTTCTCTTTTGCTCTTCCTTTCTTTTGCACTCACTCACTCTGTCGGTCTGTCTCTCTCTCTCTCTCTCTCTCTCTCTCTCTCTCTCTCTCTCTGAAGTGGTCTAGTTTTTGGAGAGAGTTTTAATTACAGGAAACAAGCAGCAATTACTTCTTTTGATCGTGGCAGGGTGGGGTCTGTCCACTTACACGCACACTCTAACCATGTATGCTTGCATACTCAACACACACATACAGCATTGAATACATACTTGTGTGCAAATGCAGATACACAGAGCACATGGCAAGAAAATGTTAAGACATAACAAAGACACTGACAGGGCCAACACATAAATCCAGTGATAAATGCTAACACTCAGACACACTCACAAGATGCATGCAAACACAAATCCATGTGCACTAGGACCAGAATTGTCAGGATATTATGCCCTATCAACGGAAGTCGAGGAGAAATGAATCAAAATGCCTTTTTAACCTTTTTAGATCACATCCCCAGTCATTTCAGTCAGTCTTTTTAAATATATCCTAAAGATTTTTAAAAAGGCGAGCGTGGCTGGTTTGTTGCCACAGCCAGAAGAAACATTTTGTTTCAAAAGAAGCTGGAGGCAGCAAAAAAACCAACGCTGGCTAAATTATTTAAAAATGGCGGGTTTGTTCAGGACACACCCGTCTGTCGCTAGCAATGATGACGCAGTGATTAGTGACGATTCTCTCCGACCAATCGGTAGCCTGCAGGTTTTCACGTCCCCTTTTGGTATCGCCTCATCTCATTTGGAACCCCGACAGAGGTGATACTAAAAAAAGTGCCTATTAGCAGGTACCAGGGACTTTTTAATTGTAATGGAAAACCAAAAAGAGTCGAGTCGAGCAGGTACCATGTAATGGAAAAATGCCATAATTTCAACCAATGATATGACATCCACCTGTCAATCAATCAGCAGCTGTTGCAGGCACAGAGCTACATTCATACTACAGATTAATTAGCTGGCAACAGCAGTGACAGTGGTTGTGCCAGTTCTTGGAAGTGCGTCCTGCTGTAACTTTGTATGCTACAATTAAAGCAAACAGTGCGCGGTCTTTGAAACAACTAGGAAAAGAAACAATCAAACTTTTTTTTCTTTTACACAAAAATAACACCACCACGTTCCGAAACGCAACATTTAAACTATACATAATTTAAGGGGCATTATTTCAACCTTTTAATGTCAAGTTAATTTCCTAATATTTATATTTATTTTAAAAAAAAAGAAAAAAAAAAGGCTGCCCCCCTAATATAATGGTAGAGGAAACACATGTTGAAGTTATATTTCATAAAGTTGGTTGCATTACTTTCAAGGATAGCAGATGTTCTGTCTGTCTACAGTGCGTCTCTCGGATAATTTGCCAGTAAGCCTAGTTTGACCTTATCTGCTGAGTCGGAGGAAAAAAAGTGCCTCTTCACGCCTTAACCACAGAAACCGACTGGATGGCAATGAGCTAGATTTTAAGTATTACTTTGTTCGCAGTGCTTTGACTTACAGTGTGAGACTGAGGGAATTGTTTGTTTAACTCTGAAATCCTAAATTGTGCCAGACATTGGATTTGAACTGGTATTGTTTGACCCACATGCTCATAAACGTGAATGTTTGGGTTTTTAGTGTTATTTTATCTAACTAGAAATATTGATTCTGGTGTCTTTTGCAATGACACATGCATGCCAAATCAATAGATAGTAATTTGCACATGAACGTGTACAATATAAATGTAACTCGCAACAACGCACACATTCACACTGACATTCTGATTTCCTATTTTGCAGCTCTTCCGGGAGGTGAGGATTATGAAGATGTTGAATCACCCCAACATAGGTGAGTCATACTAAAACGCCATCGTCACTCACTGAACACCAACCTTAATTGGTGTTTCGAGGTTGTGTATTCAACCCAAATCATACAAATCCTTGTTGCTCTTATCTCTCTTATCTCTTTATTTTTGCTTTCATTCTTACTGTCATGGCCTTTTTTTGGCCCCATCTCCCTTTTACTTTACTTTTCCCTCCCCCTCCAATCCACTGTCTTCTTTCTCTCCACCTCCAGTCAAGCTCTTTGAGGTGATAGAGACAGAGAAGACTTTGTACCTGGTAATGGAGTACGCTAGTGGAGGTAAGTGCGTGTCACTGTGAAATCATTCCCCCTGAGGCTTGGCACTCTGTATGTTTTGTCTCAGATGGTTCCCAAATAAAAGAAAACTACCTCCCATCTTAATGTACAGGCTCTTCAGTATTTTGTTAGTACGTTGTCCAAAGGGTTTTTTATTTGATTTGTTTGGTTTTCTTTGCTAATTAGTTATTGACCATCTATATCCCCTTTGCATTGAAAATTAGACATTGTTATTTTTATTTCTTTTTTGTATTTAATGTAAGTGCCCATATTTAGTTTTTAAAGGACAATACTTAGTTCAATATCCCATTGACCTAATACTCTGGCTTTAAGGAGACAAGTATCAGGTTCCAACGCTAAATCCACTCTCCAACTCTTTCTCTCGTCTCCCAGGAGAGGTCTTTGATTACTTGGTGGCCCATGGCAGGATGAAGGAGAAAGAAGCCCGTGCCAAATTCAGACAGGTTTGTGTGTGTTGGAGAAAATCCCTATTAGTATGTGTAATTTTCTAGTTATTTGTGTATGTGCTGCTGTTGTTTTAAGGCATGGTAGATCAATATTAAAAGTGTATTGCCTCTTTGCAGATCTATAATCTTGGTGTCAGTTGTTGAATAATGACAGGTAGAGGAAGCAGAGGCTGCACTTTTGAGGGAAAGGCTTATTTTGTTAAAAAAATAAATTATTTACTTAATTTATTGCTTACATTTTGCATCCCTAATACTTCCTCATGATTGCTTCCTGATGAAATCATAATGAAGAAATCTCAGTGTCTTTTACTTCCTTTCAACCCATCCATCTTGTCATCCTTTCTCTCACTCACTTTCTCACTCTCCAGATTGTGTCAGCGGTGCAGTATTGCCATCAGAAGTGTATAGTACACAGAGACCTCAAGGTGAGAACACACACACATTGAATTAAACTGAGTGTCAAAGCGCATGCAAGCTCTCTCTCCTTTTTTTTTTTTTTTTTTTTTTTTTTTTTTTTCTCTTTCTCTCTCTTTTTTTTTTTTTCTCTCTCTCTCTCCATAGGCCAAATCCTGCCCCCCATGTCATGATATAATGTCACCGTTTGAGTGCTAGTGCTTAAACACACATACCCATACATTTGTACACCAGCACTTGTATTTCTACGCAATTCTTGAATTGTGTTCCCTATTTGATAATCTTCTCCTTCTGTCTCTTCATATATTTTCCTTCCCGTCTAATGCTTCCAGGTCACTTTGGTACCTGGCATTATGTAGAGTTATAAATCCTCTTATTGTGCCAGCAGGCAGACCTGTAGACAAGTCATTATCATGATTACTGGGACAGTAACCATACAGTAACCTCTCTTCTCAAAGTTTTTTCTAGTCATGGTTATTTCTGGCTTTTTAATAAACCCTTTCAATGCTTTGACCAAGGTCATGAAATATTTTCTAAGCTTCTAACAGTCAATGATGGTTGACATTTACAAAAAAGGCAGCATGGGAAATAAGATTCCTGGG
Organism: Perca fluviatilis; assembly: GCF_010015445.1. Taxonomy (NCBI): domain Eukaryota; kingdom Metazoa; phylum Chordata; class Actinopteri; order Perciformes; family Percidae; genus Perca; species Perca fluviatilis. The sequence continues at coordinate 10,987,352 of NC_053125.1, forward strand.
GGACAGACAGTTCTCATTATTATAATGCGTACCATCCTGCACATTATCCTAATCACTCTTGATCTGTGGGTTGTATTGTGAAATCCAGCACAGGCTTAATTCTAGTCGCTACGACTCTGCAAGAACAAATTTGGATGAGCCTGCAGCACAGCGAGACTAAAATCACTCTGTTTGGGTCCCAATATGAAAAACCAGCATGGCTTATGGTCAGGGCCATGCGGAATCTGCGGACACTAGAGCTGGGCAATATGGAGAAAATCAAATATACCAATATTTTTTACCAAATACCTCGATATCGATATTGTGGCGATATTGTAGGGTTGTCAATTGGTGCTTTCACAAAATATGCACACAATGAGATTTTTGATAAATAATCATCAGTTATGTTGATATAATAACTATGTGGGTAAAGGCAAATAATGTAACAGCTAGAACAGTCTGGTGTGTTCAGAAAATTACATCACTCTACTGTAACGCAGCCTTTAAAACCAGTAGATCACGATGTTACGATATCTAAAATCCAAGACGATATCTAGCCTCATATATTGATATCGATATAATATCGATATATTGCCCAGCCCTAGCTGATGCAGAATTTTCTGCAGAATGTTTCGCAGATTTTCAACACATTCAAAAAATTCTAATACAACTCAGAATTTTTACAGATCTTCTCCCCAGGCAGAAAAACAGTCTGCTAAATTCCGCAGATTTTCATTCTGGATCACCGCTAAAAACTGTCTGGTTATGGTTTATACTTCTGTCTACTATACTTTTGGCCCCTAGAGTTTAATTTAGTTATTTGGCCAACTTAAAGTGTTTGTTAATTAGCTATAGATGATTGCATTTGTTGACAAAAAATGAGAAGCCAGTGTTCATTTATTTCTTAGGTGAGGGCCTAGAGATGATGTCAGTGTTGGATTTAACACACACACACACACACACACACACACACACACACACACACACACACACACACACACACACACACACACACACACACACACACACACACACACACAAACACACAGAAGCGCCAGTATTCAGAGCAAGTGAAAAGGAGAGCGCACCTGTTGCTAAGCAACCCCAGCCTCCTTTCTCCCTGGCTCACTTTAGGCTGAGGGATACAAACACACAGGAATAAACTGTGGCAGCTCCCCTTTGGCAGCTTCTTTTTCCCAGAGAACGGTGTTTCAGACAACGGTCTGTGGAATATATTATCTTCAAACTCCTTTGCATGTCAGAGAAAATCTTTGTTACACTGACACTGGATGACAGGGTGGCTTATTTGTTCAACTTTGTCGTACAAGCTAGCTTTAAACTTTATGTACAGTAGCTCTGACCTTCCTGCGGAGGAAAGAAAGTGCAGAAAGAGGTTCCATATTTGAAAAAATGAAATATCACGTTACCGTATCACACAAAAGCAAATATTCAGTATTTGTGTATCATTTCCTGGCACATGTATTAAGTGTAAAAAAAAGAAAAAAAGAATCCCAGCATATTTAAAATCTTTTCTTTTCTCTGCATTTTTCTTCTTGTTTGCCTCCACATCCTCCGGCTCTCTACATCATAATAATGTTCTTCTTTCCTCTCTCTCCCACACTATTTGTCTACAGGCAGAGAACCTGCTGCTGGACGCAGACATGAACATCAAGATAGCAGACTTTGGCTTCAGTAATGAGTTCACTCTGGGGAACAAGCTGGACACGTTCTGTGGCTCTCCACCCTACGCTGCCCCAGAGCTCTTCCAGGGAAAGAAGTACGACGGGCCTGAGGTGGACGTCTGGAGCCTGGGGGTGATCCTCTACACACTGGTCAGCGGCTCGCTGCCCTTTGATGGACAGAATCTCAAGGTCAGGAGTGTGTGTGTGCGCGTGTGTTATATAATGCAGATGTCTGTATTCTGTGGGTGGCTGTAGTATTTGTCATGCTGGTTTCTGTTCATCCTGCCCTACAGAATGCAGAAACTAAACTCCACAGAGAATGAATGTGTAAATGTGATTAAATGTCAGCCCAAGTACTTTCTCTTCAAATGGGGTTTGGTGGTGTGATGCACCAAACAAAAACAATGTAATGCTCTCTGTGAACTATAGTTATTCACAAGTATTCCTACCACCTATCACCTCTGCATTCACTCAGTACGCACATGAGTCACTTTGGAAGTGCAGACACATTTTTGGTGGGCGATCTAACATTGAATGTGATGATATTGATATTAACATGCCTGGCTTATCGACTATTCTTTTTTAGGGGTACTTTTTATTCAGTTTAATGTTCAATTTGTTCAATAAAACAATTTTGGACACTACCTTTTTAGAATACTGAAAGCAGCAGAAATGCTGAACTGAGTACACTTTAATATGTTTATTTATAAAGTAATATCGTTATCGCATATTTTCCTCATATTGTGCAGCCCTAAAATGTACAACTGAGCTAGTTTAATGCGAATGTTGTTAACACGTCAAATTATGAATGTCATTTTGTAAGCCAATTTGATAGATTTGTATGCAGTTTCAATGCCTCACGATATACGTTGAGCTTCTTGGAAGCAGTGTTACGTACATTACCTGTCACTACATGCATTTATCCCTCAGTGTCTCAATAAATTCAAATTATTAAGACCTCTCCAGTGGGACATTGAAGAGGTTAAAAAGCTCAGTGGCACACTACTAAAATGTAACGGGTGGATAAAGGCCACTGAAGTATATTACAAACATTGTAATGGGCTGTATTATTTGTGCCTGCTGACCTTTGTTAACATCTGCTTTATGTTGAATTTATCACATACACTATACACACTAGTCTGTGAACTATAAGGCAGTTGAAGAAAATCTAATATCAACATCATCAAAATACCAGAAAGTGTGTGAATAATGTTTTGGTAATGTCACACACAAACTATACTACCACCGAGATAGAATCTTAGCATTTTGAAATGCTAACCAGCTTGTGCTTGGGTGAATGCGTTACTTGTATGACAAAACTATGAATCATTTGGGGGTGTAACCACAGCTAAGGTTGCTGTTGGCTAACCCAAGCCACATTATATTAAGCTATATATACTGATGAGATGCAGGGTCACATCCTTTATCATCAAACACTGTTTCATAGACCCTCATGTTTATTAAATCGCTGAAAACATTCGTATAGTCTGGGGTGCAGCCTACACATTGATGAGAGGTTGCTACCCTTTGACAGAATCTGAGGATGTGAGTGAAAAAGGATTGTGTGTATGTTTTGAAGGTGGGTATTTCGTGTCTGCTGCTGACTTTTCATGTCCTTGTCCATCTCCAGGAACTGAGAGAGCGCGTCCTGCGTGGTAAATACAGGATTCCGTTCTACATGTCCACCGACTGTGAGAACTTGCTCAAAAAGTTCCTCATTCTGAACCCCTCCAAAAGAGGCAGCCTCGAGGTACGCTGAATAAATAAATAACCCACATTGGTTTGACAGAAAGCATTGAAGGATCTTGAATGATGCTCAAGGCATGTGTAAGTGAAACAGTTTGTCTACATTTCTAAGCAGCCAACAGATTAATATGGTTCGGTTTTCATCAAGTAAATAAAATAAAATAAACCTGACTATGCCCATTAGAAAAACTGAATATTGTCGAGTAAACGGATGAATAACGTTGTGTTTAGCTGACTTATGCATCTTTGCCATTGTGTTGCCAATTTGTCTTGAGGAGACTCTTTAGTAATAATCTTTTTCTCCTCTCTCATTCCTTAACCTTTTCTCCCTCCTCTGCTTTGTGCCCCTCTATTGTCTTTGACATCTCACGTCTCCCTATATCTATCTGTGTGGCTTGCTCCCAGCAGCAGATAATGAGGGACCGGTGGATGAATGTGGGCCACGAGGAGGAAGAGCTTAAACCTTACATTGAACCCCAGCCAGATTATAAGGACCCCAGGCGGACAGGTAGGAACGGAACAGCTCGCAAAATTGGTAAATGTATTTCTTTCTTCACCCACGCACAGCCACACTTGAGTTAGATGTTTTTTTGCACCAATCACACACAAGGATCATTTTTTAATTCTAATTTAAAAACTGGTTTTGTGGTTGCAGACATCATGCTGACAATGGGATTCTCTCAAGAGGAGATCCAGGACTCGCTGGTGAACCAGAAGTACAATGACGTGATGGCTGCGTACCTGCTATTGGACTATAGGAATTCTGAGGTACACTGTTTCTTTCTCATACTTACAGTCTTTATTTTACACAGTACCATGCCAGGTATTATTGGTTTGTCAGAGCTGTCTTAGCTGCATTTACACTGATGTTTTACAGGAAACTGTCTGTAAGTTCATTATATACAAGAAAATGTAGGTCTTCACTTTTATTTTGCACACAAGCCATCAGAACATACAATTTGCTGTCATCTCTGAATTTGATCGCATATATTTATGCTCAAAACACTTAATTGTTCTCATAACACCACTATTAAAAAAAACACAACTATTTTTAGTCCTTTTGTTTGTTTGTTGTACCCACACCACAGTCTCCCTGTGTCTCCTTCTGATAACCATGTATTCAGATTTGTATTTTTTTTTTTTTCCCCCCCTCAGCTGGATGAAGGTGGCATCAAGCCCCGGCAAGGAAGTGATGTAAGCAACATAAACGCTCCCTCCCCGCCTCACAAGGTACAATGAGAACACATAATGTCTTCTGCTAACACATAATGAAGTCTCCAGCCAGTCTCCGGCCAGTGACACAAGTGCACTGACTTGACCTCATATATCTACCAAAGGCACTTTGGAAATCTACTCTGATGTAGCTCATTTTTTAGGTTTTAGATTGTTGACCTACATACAGGTACCAGTGAACCACAGCAAACACTGTCTTCCTCCGGATGCTTGAACTCTGCAGTGTTGTTGGTTTTTAGGTGAATGGCCCTTTAGATTAACAGCGACTTTTAATGCAGCTTCTGCTAGCATACTTAACAACCGAATGTGTGAACACCCTCTGTGACATAAAGAATACCACAATGACCTGTGTGTCCATCTTGCCTCTCTAAGGTACAGCGCAGTGTGTCGTCCAACCAGAAGCCTCAGAACCGCAGAGCCACTGACCAGGGTGAGATTGGTGTGTGTCCGAGAGGAAGGGGGATGAAGCTGGTGTGTGTCCGAGAGGGTTAGCAGAAGTGGAGGGAGATGGGCATGGGACTGAGATGGATGGAAATGACCTGCCAGCAGATCGTTCAAAGTTATTTTTTACATGTGCTGCCACAGTGAGGCAGGTGGAGAAAATAATTGAATAAAAAAATTCAAGGCCCTCAAAAGCTGTGATAGGGTAAAAGGTTTTTCTTGAGTCCCACATTTCTTTTGTGGACACCTGTATGAAAAGAGTGGATAAAAAAAAAAGGAAAAGCAGAATAACAATGGAGAGGGGACAGGTGGGCTTGATATATGTTTGAGTAAAGGTTGAAGTAAGAGAGATGGGCTGGGTGATGTACAATACAAGGGAGAGAGGGCGGAGTGGGGGAAGACGAGATTGCTTCATGTGTGGAGGGTTGGTAGAGCAGATTAATTTCTATTAGAACTGAGGGATGACAGGGAAATGACAAATGAGTGGCAGAGCAGAAGATGATGTAAATGAGAAGGGGGGGGGGGGGATGTCTCAGGTTAGAGCACAGCAAGTGATGTCCTTTTCTGATGCACGCTTTCTTTTTCTAGGCTCCTACTCTAAGAGGGGGGTCAATCAGACAACCGGACTGCAGGGGAGGATTCTGGGAGGAAAGGTTCAGGCAGCTCCACTACCAAGGTGCCGGCCAGTCCTCTGGTCCCCTCTGACCGCAAGAAGAGTGCCACGCCCTCCACCGTGAGACCAAAAACCCACCACTGCTTACATGACATTTGCAACACACAATTTCTATTAAAAGCGCATTCAAATTAGTACATGTGTAAGTTGTGGTTCCCACATCACCAATATGAACAAATAAAGATGCACAGATCCAAAAATACACACTGCAGTTGTTGTGATTAAACCGCTTTTCCCAAATGTGAGTTGATAGGAAAACATCTGCTAGAAAATTTTGGAGAAATTCAAAAAACTAACTTTAATTGGGAGGGTCATTGTTGCGCTTTAGTGTAAGCTAACGTCAGCCATATATTATCTTAATCTATGGTCCAAAGATCAAAACCGATGCCAGTTAATAATTAAACTTATCGAAATAAATGGCCATATTACTATGATGGTCTTTTATGTTTATAACCCATCTTTGGGTTTTGGTCTTCTCAAATAAGGCCTTTTCCTTGTCTCACAACATTACAGTTATTTGATGCCAATTTCTGGACTTTTTATATTTGTAACGAGTAATACAAGTAACGTAAATGATTTCTTCATGTAAGTGTCCCAGTAAGCCATACCAGTGTGACAATGAGCCAGCATCCACAATACCAAGGGTCTTGACACTGCAACAGCTAAATGGAATTAAGCCATGATTTCATTTTCAATTAGGAACCCAAGGCTGTATTATAACTTCCTCAACAGTGTCGGTCAACTAAATACATAATATAAAACAGATGACACTTTCTACATGAAACCTACAAACAAATGTGTTACGGGTATAAAAACTTACAACTTCATTTTATTTGTATTTTTTTTTATTTTAGAAATGATAAGAAATGTGTTTCAGTTTGTTTTGTGTCTCCTTACTAAAATGGTTCATAGATTTTGTGTAAAATGCAGTATGTGAAATTTAAAGTCCTTACACACCCATGGTTCACCTGCACAGCAGTTTTCATTTAAGTTACCTGATAAGGCCTCTTCTCAAGTCTATGTGGGCGGACTAAGGACAGCTTAGACTTTTATCGTTTTTATTAGTATGTGGACTTAGGTGACATTGTGCAATTCCTGGTATAGCACCACCCAACCTCAACCTGAACAGATGGATAATGTGTCAGGGCAGTGGAATACACCTGTGTGGGAGGGCAGTGCCTTTAAATGACAATTCAAGAATTTTTTTTTAGGTGAAAATGAAATGGGTTTTGTAATTGCATGATCGTGCAGTTCATTTGGATAAGCTGCAGAAAAATAAATTTGTCACAGGAAATACTCTTGAGGCCAGATTTGGTTAAAATTTAATTAATGTTGGCCAATTAAGGTCACTCATCCGTGCTGATCGGGACGCTTGCTTGGGGCTGTTCCAGTAATAATATTTCACCATCCTCTGACCACTACACTGATCTCTCACCATCTTTAACTCCGTCCTCAATCCTAGACATTTCTATATTTTTAACATTCTTCATATTTTCTTCTTCTCTCCATTCAGAATAGCATCCTGTCCACTGGTACTAGTCGCAGTCGGAACTCTCCTCTGACTGAGAGAGCCACGCTGGGCCAGGGCATCCAGAACGGCAAGGACAGGTACAAACACACATATATATACACACCCGCACACAATGTAAAAATTACAGTTACATACAAACTGTCTCCCGTGCCGTCTTTCTCTCTCATCGCCGGCAACTCAAGTAGTTGCAGTGAGGCAGCACTGCTACACGTACTATAAACACGCTCACCATGGTTTGTGAATGAAGCCGTTCCACAGCTGTCTCAGTGACTGAATCCCAGACCTTGGCTGGTACTCTCCTGAGCTCAGCCAGCTGGCTCAGGGAGGCCCCCAGTTTCCCCTCAGGATGGGGTGAGCCCTCCTAGAGAAGGAAATCAGACTCCCTTTGGGAATTTAGGCCAAACCTCCAGTAGATTACAGATTACCCATGATGGTGAGATGGAGGACTGCCACTCAGAGCAGAGGCAGGGTTCAACACATGAAGACCTCATTTGTCCTTTAAACTGTTATCCTTCTTTCTGTTCCGTTCCTTTATTAAAATGTTCTTATTTACTTTGACTTCCCCAAACTTGTGGTTAAATCAAAGTTTTTGCCCAAAGGCAAATCATGGATAGACGGTTAAAGGTTTTAGCTGGTGCAAAATCCGACAGAAGACCAAAAAGCAGCATTGCTGGGATTATGGAGAAAATGTCTACCATTGGGTTTAGTCATAAATCAAGCTCCCCTCTTTTTCACTAGTCTTTCATTGGATTTGGGATATTGCTGAGTGTGACATGCCCTCCCTTTTCCCCTTTCTCATTTCATCCTTTCTAAATGTTCTTCCTCAACCAGAATTCCAATGGACAAAACAACTTTTTGTCCGTTTTTGAGTTGCCTGATTGTGGACTTTCTAATATTCATTTCAAGGCCATAAAAACACCTTCACGTGGTAAATTTAGCTGTCGAGTGAAGTCATCCGCGATTGTAAGCCTCTGGTGCTGAATACGCCTTATGTGTCCACACATACAACAACGCACACATCACTCATGCTTAACCAGCCATATGCTTTGTGTGCTTTTTCACGAGCATTAAACATTAAGCCAAACCATAATCCCTACTACATTCATTATTGAACTACCTGTTCATGAATCAGTCTCAAATGACCCCCTCGTTTCCAACAAAGTGCCTTACCTACAACATAATAAAAATGACTAAATTGAGTCCATGTTCAGGCTGATAAGTTTTAAGATATTCCTTTTGTCATCGTCTTTCAGTGTAAGCACATAGACTGTTAATATTAAGCACTACATAGTGACGATGTGGTCATTTGAGACAGCATTGTTGTTTTTTTAGCACTGTGGGTCTAATAGCCATGTTAAGCTCTGCTAACTAAGTGGTTGTCATCTGCTTTGATTTTAAGTGACTTTATTTGATCATCATTAATGCTTTGAAGTTTAGCCTTTTACACTTGTTACACCCTCCCCTCCCCTGTTTTTCTTTTTCCCTTTTTTGTCTTTTTCTAATTTTCTTTGTTTGGTGTTCTTTTACCTGCGTCTGAGCTCTTGCCATCTGGATCTTAAGTCACTCACATTTTGCTAGGCACCTCCTTTCTTTACTTTTTTTTTCTTTTCCCCAGCTTCCCTTTTACATTCTTGTCTTTTTAATAATCTTTCTTCTCTTTTCTTTTTCTCCCCTCTCTCTAAGGAGATTAGGAAGACTTGTGATGGAATATTAACTCTTAGTGGTCCTATATGGTCCCGTTAATAGGCTTACACATACACAAAAATATCTACACTCACATAGAGGTGATACACATACCAACTCATTGACACACACACACACACACACACACACACACACACACACACACACATACATGTCACACATGCTCAAACTCTTGCCACACACTGGGTCGCCTAGTGAATGCCGTTATTTTTCCATCACTGGCCGTACTAACCCCTGTCAGAAAGAGTTTTTCAGTGTAATTAGCAGCTGTTTGGTTAACCTCTCTAAATGTCCCTCTCTCATTGCTAATTCCTCTGCTCTCTCTTATTCTCTCTCTCTCCCTCTGGTACCACTCTCCCCTGTCTCTTACTGGGTTTGTTTCTGGGTGTGGATAAAGTCAAGTTAGAGCTGCCCGTAGCAACCTTGCTGATTAAGAGAGGAAAATAGCCAGTGTTGTTTTGCTTGAATATTTCAATAAACTATTCACTAGTCACATATATAGTTTAGATTGTTTGCAGTAGTAAAGGCAAAGAAAGTCAGGGACTTGACAGGCAGAAGTCTTGAGACGGGTCAAATCCATAAAACTGCATGCTCAGAGGTCTGAGTGATTCTCTCATAACAAGACTATGAAAGCAGCTTTATTTCCTGCCAAACATATACTTCATGAATAAACTCAGCACCTTACCCCTGCCCATTATTATCTGAGAAAGAACATAAGGTAATTGGTTTTAATATAGATTTTAATAAAAATTATTAAACCATACAAAAGATTCAAAAAATAGACAAAAAAGCAGCAAGTATTTTAGGATAGCTAAAACAAGATCTTTACACACGGAGGGTTGGGCGCCTTAAGTCTTTATGTGGTACTTTGTGAGTTTTGTTGCTTTGCCTATTTCTATAATATTGGTAGCCTGACTTTGTCCACATCATTTGTCTTGTGTGTGTTTTCAGTCTTCCTAGCCAAAATAAAAGTGTGTGTTAAAGGTGTTCTTTTGTGCTCTAACTTTTGCGTCGGGTAGATTTTAAATGAAAACACAAGAACACAGTCAGCCTTTGATTGTGGTTTGTGATTGCTTTCTGGTGAAATCACAATGAAACAATGTTAGCAGCGAAAAAGACCAACTTTTCTTCTTTGTTCAAGTCCTTTTGCTCTGTTTTCTGTCTCCTTTTTGTCTCTACTTCCACTGTTCTTCCCTCCTTCCTCTTCCCTCCCCCCTTACTGTGTTTGATAAGTGCTGCTTCTAACCATGCTCCACCTCACCTCCCCGCCCACCCACACACAAACCCCGCCCGGTGTGTGTGTGTGTGTGTGTGTGTGTGTGTTAATGCGTGAATGTGTCATGTTCGTATGTATGTATGTTTGATTGTGTGACGTTTTGGTGTGTGTGTGTATTTGCGTGTGTTTGTGTGTGTTTGATTTTGTGTGTGCGTTGGGCGGGGCACTCCTCCTGTTCATCCCCCTCCTCCCAGCCTAAACACTCCGGGCTCCCGCGCCTCCACTGCCTCTGCCGCTGCCGTCCTCTCCTCCTCCTCCTCGCGTCCCCGCCACCACAAGTCCCTGTCCTCCTCCAATCATCCCTGCCCCTCTGACCTGCACGCACCACGGCCCAGGCAAGTCTCTCTCACACACGCACACACATATGCTCATAGCTCCTTCAGCCCCTTTCTGCTCGTACCACTTTACTCAACACAGATCATCATTCTTCCCGCAAGAACTCGATGGACAAAAAGGAGAGATGAAGAAAGGATAAAATGATTTGATGGCCCTCCCCAACAATTGTGAAATCGATCAAAGAGGGAGATTTTCCAACCGCCACCTCTCAAACACGTTCACATAGGCTAACATGACACGTTACCCTAGCTTTAACGGTTTCTCTATCTCATTTATTCTCATATACTTTATACCTTTAAATCAACTAAGATCTCCTCCTACTGTACTTAATATAAATATTAAGAGAAATGCACTGTAAGAAGTGTAAGAAAGACTACATTTGCCAACACATTCAAGAGATCAAGACGTTTCCAAAATAGAAAATTGTGAGAAAAAAAAAGTTGAGAAGTCTGACCTGTGAAAATTATACATTTCTATTCTTTCATTTTTTAAGATGGGTATTGTGTGTACAGTTTTGGAAACATATGCAGTTTAAATCTACTGTAAAACTCCTTGACAGTACGATTTCTTTTTTTTCCCTCATGGCAAGCCAGAACCAGGAAGTAAAGTTAGCATAAACACGACCTTATCTGAAGGCAAGATTGTTTTGAGCTACTAGTGTGCTGTCAGTTTCTTTAAGTGCTGTTCTAGTAATCTGTCTGTTACTGTATATATTTACCACTACAGCACCACCATAGTAAGATGTCCAGCATTTCTAAGACTAGCAACAGTTACTTTGCAACAGCCAGGAAGTAGTTTGTGGAGCTCAACAAAAACTGTACAAGCTAAACTCAGTGTGGAGATGTTGACGTATATGGCCAATCAGTCACTCTCAAACCTCACACCACCCAGTGGATCATAAGTGTCAGTCAGTCAGAGCTTGAGAACAAGATGAGCAAGTTTTTCACTGCTGTACCTTTTGAGATTCCACAGACTTTACTTGTTTTGTTTCCTGGCATGACAAAAAAATGTCAATAGCTAATAAACTGGATGCAGACTAGCCCTTCATACAGGCTTGGTTATTGGCTGGCTGGATCGTGAAGTGTGCTCAATGCCTTCTAGGTCAAGGAATAAAATAAGTGAAACAAGGTAAATGAGATGGCATTACATAGAAGCGTTGTGTAGACATTACAGGATAAAAGTATTATTTATTGTCATCTTAGGCATTTTTGTGTCATTTAAGGCATAACCCAACAGTTATAGAAAGATGTCGAGCTTTAAAGTATAACCTATTTTCACCCCTGATTAATTGACTGTTTATACTGTTTTATTATTAAATAAAGAAAAAACAAAGAAAAATGTCTATGGAGAGAAGTCCAGAAATTCACCTTTACATTGTATCTCTGGTGGTTTAGAAGCTAAACGGACTTGTTAACTGTAGCCTACAAGCCACGGGACGGACATAGTATAATTAGCAGTGTTATTGAGATGAAAAAAAAAAACATTATTCAGCATCGAAAACGACAAATGTTGACGTTTGCAGGTTAAGTTTCTAAGCCGTTAATGCGAGTCAAAAATTGTCAACATCATGCTGATTGAAAAAAAAAAAAAAAAAAAAAAGTGTCAGTCACTACTTGTTAATGACTGCATGCAAATATGTTCTCCATCTATGTAGATGGTTAGTCAACAATTACACTTAAAATAAAATAATAAAATGTAGAGTAATAGTTTTGTTGATGCATGTTTTTGTGACAATGTATCCATATAATCTGTTGCATGTATAGATATTTTGATATTTAATATGCATAATAATACACTTTTATTTTATTTTTTTACATGCTGTGTTTGTCAACAAAAGGATTTTCCCTGGCTTGGACAATAGAATTTTAGTCCTGTGAAAAGAAGTGGAGTCCCTTTTAAGGTTCCCACAGACTCTGTTTTTGGTTCTCAAAGGTGGTTAAGTGCTCCTCATACAGCCTCAATCTGCTGTGTAAACCCACCTTAGTTATGAAGTTGCCTGGGAAAACCCCGTCTTCATGTATTAAGTGTTAACTTTACTGTGGCGTGTCTTCGTTGAAAGAAAGAAATGGAGTAGTGACCGGACTGTGTCTTGTTGGTCATTCGTGTGTGTGTGTGTGTGTGTGCTTTGTTGTTTAGCTTGCTTTATGCTTTATTGTTATATAGTGTCTGTTTCGAGGGCTACTTTGATATTTTTGTAGTTTTAGTCCTCTTTTTTTAAATTTTTTATTTATTTTTTTTTCTTCCAGCCACGTGTCACAATATATGGTGGAAGGCCTTTGAATATGTTCCTCCGCTACCTTAAATACCGTCTGTCTGTGCAAGTGGCATATCAGTTCAGCTTCAGGAGACCCCCACCCTTTTTGTGACAGTTGTCTCGTGAAACCCTCCCCACACAAATGTCAGGCTAAAATTCCAGCAGAGCAAATGTCAAGGTGGCCCTCTGGCTGTATGTGGTTTTGTCTGCTCTATGTTGAAGTCTTGCTCTGTTGCATGCGTCGTTCAGCAGTGAGCTTGGGCTGTTCAGAACCTGGTTGGGAACACTGGAGAGAAGGTACCACTCCAACACAGACTGTCTTCTAAGTGAGGAATAGGCACCTTTTTCTCAGAACATAGTCTGTGCCCTTAAGTCCCACCCATTCCTGTTTTCTCCAGCTGTCTCCAAATACCCTTATGAAAAATGCATTTCAAATACCATTCTCGTGAATTTATTAATTATTTTTAACAACCTCTTTTACTGCATGAACATTCATGATGCACTGTAATGAAGCAAGCCACGCTGCACACAGGCAGCTCCACATTTGTATAACATAGAGGTGCGGTGTACTATATGCAAATCATGTATGCCTGAATATCATCCAGCACTGTCAGCCAAACCGTGCCATGACGCACCTTTTTTAGATACTTAGTCTGTCACTACTCTTTTTCCTAGAGGTCCCATATTGTACAAAGTGAGATTTCCATGTTTTGTTTTTTTTAATTCTAAAGCAGGTCGAGGTGCTTTTTATAAATACTGTGAAAATAAAAACGCTCAATCCACAGAGAAATGCACACAGCCCGTATTCAGAGACGGTGCCTTTAAACAAGCTGTTAGGACTTCTGTAGGGTTGTGATGTCACAACTTTACTATATATAGGTAGAAAGTGCTGCTACAGTGCTGTTAGTCATTCTCCGGCTGCAATGATGGTGCACCGAGAGCTCAGATGCGGAAGACAACGAAATGCTGACCAATCGGAGAAGACTGGGCTTTTTTGGGAGGTGGGCTTAAAGAGACAGGCGCTAAAACTGAGCATTTCAGACAGAGGGTGAATACAGGTACATTTAGACAGTATAAAAAAAAAAATACTATGCTTTTTAAACCTTAAAGCACGTGGACATGTTGAAACCCCAAATACAGTATGAACCTGATAATGAGCATAAAATGGGAACTTTAAGTGACAATAGAATGCTTTCATATGTTAAAACAATTGGAAAATATTACATCCATTTTCATCTTTGCAATATGTATTTCTTCCCAATCAACTCAGTCCTCTTCATTAACTATAATATGCCTCACTGGTCCCCACTAACCTGCCTGATCCAGCCTTTCTTTGCTTACATCTGTATCCATAGAAAAGCAGTGTCTTTGTCTGGATAGGTATATTTCGCCCTCTCTGCACAACTTGAACATATCCACATCAAATTAAAGGATGCGTTGAAGCTGTTCATCACACAACTGCAATCTTGACTGACAAGCTCCTTAAGTGTATTAGAGGTCTGCATGGGATTGCTTTTTTAATCCCTCTGAGATAATTTTTGACCGTCACCGCTTGCTCCAGCAGATAAAACATTCAACTCCCACTCCATCCCACTCCCACTCCATCACACCGGGGAAAACAACACATGTAGTCAGCTACCCATCTTTAAAAGATGAGGAAACTACATGGATTTCGGATTGTGTCCCTCTTTCTTGATAGGTAATAGATGCAGACAAGATTGTGTAATGTCGGACTACAGATTGCAAGGGATAGCATGTAGTTAAAAATAATTTTACCGACTAAATGTCTAGTCTAAAGATGTTGAGAGAGAAAGAGAGTTGAATTGGACAGAGTGAAGGATATAAAACAAACAAACTGAACGTTTTTGGTCACTGGATTTAATGGTGGGCCAAGCATTTACTTGGATGCTAAAGCCTAGTAATTACAGCCTATTTTCATATATGAAATTTAGTCATGATGTTGTGACGACCCACATTAGAGTGACCATATCCTGCACCTGCAACATTTGTGTTATGTGGTATCCCATTCCCATTGCAGCCCTCTACAGTGGACGGTGCTTTTGTATTAGGTCCTCTATTCATTCCACTTTCAGTTTGTGTGCTTTTTGCCATTTCTGTTTGTTGTGTTTGCTATGTGCTGCAGGTGTACTGCTGCCACACACATACTGACAAATCCAATGCAAGTTTTTAGCTCAGGGAAGTGTGTGCTTGTATTTTTGATGATATTAGCTTGAAAACGACAGAAAATGATGTCTTGGCTGCCTGCGTGCGTGTATGTGTGCGTGTTTGAGGCCTTGCCCTACAGTTGAAGCAATGAGGATTAACTGAGCGTGTGTCAGTAACCTGATGTGGCCCTAAATATTGACTTGGCTGACTTAAGGGATTATATGAAACATCAGGGCGAGCAGACGTTGAACAGACATAGATACTTGTATGACCTTACACTAAGGTAAGTAGCACATCAAAAGGAAGGGATTTTCTTCTACAAGTGTTTGTCTAACGCTTTGTTCCTCTCCCACACCCCTCCTCTTTATTCCCATCCCCTCTTGTTAAAACTCTTTCCTTTCTTTCTACTCCTACTGCATCCCCTTCTACCCCTCATTTTGTTCATCTACCTTTCCCCTTTCATTCCATCTTCCCCACCGTTCCTCTGTCATACTGTCCTCATTTCCTGCTTTCTCTTCTCTTATTTCCTGCCCAATCTTCATAACCCTGAATTCTTCTTCATTTGCACCTCCTCTTCGCTGCCTCCTCTCTCATCACACCTTCCAACCTCTTCCCAATCCTGCTCCCAATTATTTTGCACCTCCTTCATCTTCTCTGCATTCACCTCTCTTCTCTTCTACACCCTCCCCTCCTCTGTATCACCTTTTTTCTTTACCCTGCGTCCCTCCGTTTTCCTCCTCTTTCTTCCCACTCCTTCTCTATAGTGCCCCTACGCAGCGGGCGCCTGGGGCCTCCCCATCTGCCCACAACATCAGCAGCGCTGCCGCGTCAGACCGCACCAACTTCTCCCGAGGGGTGGGCATCCGCAGCACATTCCACGCAGGCCAGCAGCGGGGTGCCCGGGACCAGCAGGGCTCCGCCTACCCCGGCGGGCCTGCGTCCCCGTCACTGTCACATGGCAACAGCCAGGCCCGGAGGACACACGGCGCCACAGGGATTTTCAGCAAGTTCACATCCAAGTTTGTACGCAGGTGAGTGGCAGAAAAGAGAGAAGCATGGGAAAATGGGAAGGGTGAATATTTATACTCTGTGGTTTACGTGTCCTAGAGAAGAGAAAGGAAGCAGCAAGACAGATAGGACAGCAGACGATATGTGGCAGAAGAAGAAGAACGTTTGTAGCTTAGTAAATGCAGAGCAGTCGTGGTAGCAGCTGTACTTATTATCCAGCACAAGTACATGTTGAAGCTTTTTCTCAGTGTTGAGGTTTCAGCTTTAAAGAGAAAATGACTAGGTTTACGTTACAAGTCATTTCATGTGCTCATTTCCTCTCAGGAACAACGCACCGTACGTCCATGTCATCACTAGTTTTCAGAGTATTTCTTTAAAGGGGCTGGTCTCCTCTCATCCCTATCACTAAACTTGTGCTGATCTGTAACTCTGCTGGGAGTAGAAAGGGAGAGGAAGGGAACAGCTGTGTCTCCTCTATAATTTTGTTTGGAGCAGTGGTGAGTGAGGAGTAATTTTGGTTTTGGTTCCACGTCTGGCCCAGTTTTCATCTCAGTCCTCTACTGCAGATTGCAGCACTAAAACTGCTCTTATGGGTACTTTGTTGTAATCAAAGCTGAACTTGTTTTATTTAGATTTAATTTAATTTAATTTTCTCTGGAAGTGGAGTAAGTTTTGTAGCTTTGATCCAACTCTGCTGTGTAAGTACAGTAAGGTGAAGACAGTACATAGTGGTTATAACAGTGGAAGGGAAGGAAAAACCTGACTAATGTAGGATTTACCAACTCTTTGACTACAGTGTCTTGGGACATCTAGACTGATATTTCAACTTGCCAAGCCCAGTGGTTTCTGCTAATTCGATAGAAAAAGGCTAAGACAATGTTTGATCTAAATCATGTATGAAGGGCGATGAAGTCTGTACGCAGCGGAGTCAGAATGGGAGAAAAGTAAAAGGGCACAAATGAGAGAAAAAAAGGAGCAGCGAGGCTGACTGGCACATTACAATCCGAGGCCGCAGTAGAAATGGATGATGTGGTAAAGTTGAGATTTTCGCCATCGCTCCTGTGTCACCAAGCAACCCCGGAGGCTCGTTATAAATACAAGTGTTGAAATGTGTGTGAGGAAGAGAGTACTACTTGTATTTTTAGAGATATTAGCTTGAAAATTATGGTCTGTGTGTGTGTGTGTCGCGTGCGTGCGTGCGTGACAGGCACAGCCACTCTCTAGGCCTCCCACTCAGAGATACTGTAGCGCCGTGGCGACAGTATCCATGGTTACACCGGAGATATCACTTTTCCCTCAACTATAAATACCACTAGTGGGGACACCTTGACACACATGCACGCACACACAACTTGGCGTGCTGGTAGGAAGTAGAGGTGGTGGAGACAGAGAGATTGTGTTGCATTTGTGCAGTTTGACCACACACACACACACACACACACACACACACACACACGTGCACTAAAGCTATGTGTTTTATTAACATATCATATAACCTCACCACTGCATTTTCCTGCTTGGTCTGGAGTGATATTTCTCTGTCCTTCAAACACATCGGTGTACTTGCATGTGTGTGTGACAGCTTAAGTTTCTCAATGTGTGTTAAGGATTAAGTTGTTGCTTAACCTGTGCATTTTCATTTGAAATGTGTCTTTGTGTGCGAAGTGTTTTTTTCTCTCCTTTTTTTTTTTTTTTTTATCACATTTGAACTTTTCACCTCATGGACACTTCTTTTCAGGATCACCCAGGACTGCTCTGTATGTGGAGGAGCACTTCATTTCATGTGGGAAGGGGGGGTGTCTGTGTTCAAACAAGGTCTCTTAATGGAATTTTCCCACAGAGTTCATTAAATCCCTGAAAGGTGTTCCGGTGTGCGTTTTAATAATGAAAGTTGACTGCAGTAACACAGATTTTGTTTATTTTTGGTAATTTAATGATGGTTGTGCTTGCTGCTTCAATCCTAAATGAGCCTTGTTCATGTTGGACAGTGTGCTTTAAAATTTGCTACTCAGAGGGCAGCTTGTCTTTTACAGTAAAGTCATAAATCTATACCTTTTTATATATACGTTTGTTTCTCTTTCTTTCTTTATCCCTCTTTTGTTTTTGTAGAAATCTCTCGTTCAGGTTTCCAAGAAGGTAGGCAACACCCCCAACGTTAAATATAACCCCTTGATATATATACGTATATTCTCTTCTTCATATATATTTTCCATATATATATATATATATATTTATATTTCCTCCCCTGTTGGTGTTTCGTGCAGCTTTTTGTTGAAATCTTTCTTTTGTGCCTTGAGCCTTATCTTTTCTCCTCCTTTTTTCTGTGGTTGGCCCCTTTTTTTTGAGCCTTCTGGTTTTGAGTGCCGTGTTCATTTATTTTTTACTAACTTCCCCCCTCACCCAGCTGCCCGCTCACTTAACTCATTCACTCCATCATCATGCGGCACAATAACACCTCACCCCTCTTCCTCTTTGTCCCTCCATTGTCTCTCCCACCCACCTCCTCCTTATCCCTCCTTTTTTTCCTTTTATTTACCAAGTAGTGTGTGTGAGAGCTCGTATTCCCCTGTAGCGTCCCAGATTTAGGTTGAGTCTTAATGGTGCAATAGATTAAACTACTCCCTTTCTACCCGTAACCCTTTCCTTAGCTTCAGATGCATTAATGGAGGTCTTCTTCTCCATATCTTTTAAAACTGGATCCATAAACAGCATCATGTATTAATTTCCACATTTCCATAAGCATATGAGAGAGAAAAAAGAACCCCATTGATTTTTAAGCTGTTATCAGCAGGTGTTTTTTCATTTGAGTCTGGCTGACTTTCTTTGCCCAGGATTATGTAATGTTGCTAACCATTATCCAAGCTAACAACACCTACCAAACTACCACCCATCTCACCTCCCTGCTTTCATTGGCTTGGTCAAATTAGAGACTGTAGTTGTGTTTTTAGTTTGTGAGGATGCCACAGGGGAAGTCATTGATAATAACAAGTCCCCGGCTGTAGCTGTGGACGGACATAAAGGGAAGGAGAGGATCTGGGAGGGACGGGGATTCAGTGTTTCTCAGGCTGCACTCTTTTTCTGGAGGCTGCACTCTTGATTTTCTTTCATTGCTGTGTTCTCACTCTGGCGCTGGCTCTCTAACAGCAGCAGTAACAGAACTGGATGGCTTTGACCTACTCTGGCTGGAAAAGACCTTTATGCCTCGGACCCACACACAGATGACACTCAATGCACATATATTGTACATTTGCACAGACAACACGGCTCCATGCTCACGTAGATATTTGCACTATATGCAGATGCTAAACACGATGACACATTTTACATTCATATATGTACATACTGAACACACATTTCACAACCACATTTGTCTAACACACACTTGCTTTTGAGTGTGTTGTCTGCTTTTTACCAGCTGGTAGAGCAATTTTCCTTTAATCTGGACCATTGCTCCACCTGGTGGTTAGAAGTTGTAATACAGTTTTTTGGATAAACTAACTTTTGGTTTTTCTATACAAGTAGCAAACCCTTTGGTTTATTTAAGGATTCTCATAAATCATTAAATTTGAAATATGAGATGGAGAAATAATGAATCTGCCTTAAACATATGTGTATACATATGAGGCAAAGGGTTGTTCTGTTAATGAGTATATGAATAGATTTTAGTGTGTATTTACAGTGCACTTTATGTAGTGGACAGTGAAAGTTCTCATTAAGTAAAGTAAGATATATTTGGTAATCATCTCATCCTTTCCAACTTATTTAATGTTACATTGTTCACCAATTTCCCTCTATTATTTATGATATGCTTGTGTAACTTGTTTCAACTTCTCCCTTGACATTCCCATGTGCTACATTTGTAACCATATTTCTGTTGCAGAAGGTATTTTATGTACCGTATTTCTTTTTGAGTGGGGCAAAACAGTGATGACCTTTTCCCACAACAGAATGAATTTAGGACCATAAACTGTTGTATTTGTCATGTATGTGTCACTTTCCATCCATTGTCTGCATGTGTTTAGCCGTTTTCTTGTCTTTGTTGTTTTGTATGTTTTCAGTCTTGTGTGTGTGTGTGTGTGTGTGTGTGTGTGTGTGTGTGTGTGTGTGTGTGTGTGTGTGTGTGTGTGTGTGTGTGTGTGTTTTACACGTTTTATATGCAGTAGGATTTCTAAACAAACCTGTATGTAGGTGTACTGTTACTAATGAAGGTTTTAATGTAGTGCTGGGATCATAAATGCTCCTAACATCCTTTTGGCCGCACGACTCGCCCTCACCGTGCCGACCATTCTGTTCCAAACCATTCCATCCTGGTCCAAATTGTTCCATTTCACATTTTGTTCCCAAAATTCCATTTTGTGTGAACCCATTCCATTCCATTCTGTTCCAAATCATTCCATATTGAGTTTTGTTCCAAACTTTCCATTTTGTTGGAATCCAACACATTACAAGCTATTGCATTCTGTTCCAACTTGTTGGACATACTTCAATTCTGATCTAAAATAAACCATAACATTTTGAGCTGTCTAGATTTTGTCAAAAATTTACATTTAGTTCCTAAATTTCTATTCAGGCCATTCCATTCAATTCACAACTGTTCTATTCCATCCATCCCCCTTTTCCTATCCATCCTGCAGCTGGTTGCACCAGCTTTTTGAAAGTTCCCGACTTAGCCTAGTTATAACACAAGTTTAGTTTCATGAGTCGCTAAATAAAAACCAGTTGCACCACACAAACTAGTTCTTACATAGAGGTTAGTTGTTGAAAAGTATTTTTACCTGTTAATTGGCAGGTCAAACTGAATTATTTAAATCGCCAAATTAGCTTGCTACTAATAAATAACCTGCTTAGGTTTTCCCAAAAGTAACAATGTACCTCAAATAATAAAACGTTATGCTTATCATATTAGACCAAATGATCAAATAACGCCATTAGGTTAGCATCTCTCACTGGATTGTAAACATATAAATCATAGTCATAAATCCTATTAACTCTCCATGGACACATATAAATGCCTACATTTTCAAACAGTTGGCAGTTATGTTTTAACATTAAAGCTAGTAGTCACTAATATCTTAAGAAGGGCTTTACACATAAACTTAGTAATGGATTTATGAATGGCTGGTGCAGCTCAGTCTTTTCAACCCATTGAACACTCATGATGTCTCCTGATTGAGGGAGCTGTGAGATAGGGGTGACTCAGAGTGGACTGGCATTGGGATCTGCACTGTGTGCTGTGAAGTCATCAGGTGGCTGCCTACTGTGAACACTTGGAGTGGACATGAGATATTTGGTGTGGTTGGATTGGAACATTTCAGGCAGGCATGGCGAGCAGCGCGACTGTGTTCCGCCAGCTGATTAACTTTCTGTGTAAGAGTCCAGTTGTTGCCCTGAGCCCTCAAAAAGACTAAACTTTTGTTGATTTTTCTCGAGGAGTCCGTATGAGGGAGAGGGTCGGGATGAGGGGAGCAGGTGAGATACAGAGCACCCCGAAAACCCTACAAATCCCCCAGACTCTAAAACTCCAAAAACCGCCTGCCAATCAGTAGACTGGAGCCAATCAGTAGATGATCTCTGAGCTTGTTGTGAATGGCTGGGAGAGGGAGGGGGAGCAAGCTGGGATGTAATTGGTTGGTGATGGTGATAACGGCTTAACCAATCAGGGAAGATAAGCTTTGAATGGTAGCATCCCAGAGAGTGAGAGTGCCGGTGTGAAGGTTGGCCTGCATGTGTGAGGGGAAATCAGAACTGAGGGTACCCAAATGTGTGTTTGTGTGCAAGCAGACTCTAAATTCACTGTCGCACACACATCCACACACATTTTAGTAACCTGAGAGATGTGCACGCACAAACACACACAGGGGTACTGAAAGAAATTTTGCTTTTTTGTCTTCATTTCATTTCCACGACCTCATCATCTCCCTCTTCCTCTCAATCATCCCTCCATTTCTCCCTCCTCCCCTCCTTTTTTGTCTCTACTTTTTGAATAATTCTCTCAATTCTCACACTTCTTCTTTTTCTCTCTTTGCTTATTTCTTCCTCATCCTCACGCTTCCTTCTCCCTGCCCCTGCTCTCCCTCTTCCTATCCTGTTGTCCCATCTCTTTATCTGCCCGTTCTTTCTTCTCCTCCTGTCTTCGGCCACCTTTTGTCCTTCTCTTCCACCCTCCCATCCCTCACCCAGGTCTATGCTGAGCAGCACAGTGGACAAGTCCGAGAAGACGTCCGGCGGTGTTCTCTCCTCTTCTTCCAACAATGATGAGAACAACTCCTCCCCAGGGTCTGGTAACACTGGTATGTTGGCTTTTATTGCTATTTTCAAATGTCATTAGAAGAACAAATGGAACAGTCACTGGTAGTAATAATGATGTCCTCTCCACTAGGGCTGTGCAATTAAAGCTTTAGTGCCTAATTTTTTGATATTAACGAACGTCCGTTACATTCAAGCCATTGCCAAATGAGTTGCTATAAAGCTAAATAAGACTATCGGCTCCACACAACTCTCTCTGGATTTCTCAGTATGGCTATGGTCAGAAGATTGTGTCATCCGGTGCGCAGAGTGAACTCTTCTGAAGAGTCCATCGTGTTTTTTTTAATCCTCCGTGTCCTCCTGGGTTACAAGCAACTGCGTGAAGGAGGGGTGGGGGCTGTGCGCGATCACGGAAGGCTTGTATCATGTGGACGCGCCGACATTGTTGTTGTCATTACTTAGAATTCCTCATGGGGGAGACGAAAACTACACACTATACGTAGCTTTAATCAAAATGTTAATCGCAATTACAATTTCTGCTCCTAATGATCACAAAAACAGATTAATTGGGAGTATTATTTTGTACACGCACATTTTGCAAGAAAGCTCTCTTTTGGCTTCTGTTCTGAATGGAAGAAAGGGAAAAAAAGTGCAAAACAGCAAATTTTACATTTCTAGTTTTTTAAGTTCAATAATTGCAACATCTTTCCAAAAGACAATAAGTAATCATGTTAAGTAATTGTGATTTCAGTATTGGCCAAAATAATTGTGATTATGATTTTATTTTTTCTTCATATTGTTGCAGCCCTACTCTCCACCTTAAATTATGACAACAGAGTTTCCCCAGTATTCCACCTTAAAAGCAATCGTCTTGTCATGTTGCTACTGTGGTTTATTTTGAAAAACAAGACAAGGGTCTTTATTCAGATGCTAAAACAATGAGTGAGCATGGAATCATTTTTCATCACTTTCCAATGATAAAGTGTGTCTGACCGTCCCACAATTTCTTGATGAACAGAAAAATCCAGACAAGAATCAAACGGGACACCTTAATTCTTAGTCTGCAGCTTGATGTTGGAGGTTAAGAGTTACAAAGACAGCTGCAGGGTCTTTGGAGCACTCAGGACTGATAATAAGGAGCTGTGTTTTAGCCTCGTTTTTAAATAGCGGAACCTTCAGCCTCTCCCAGAGAGTCCAGGACGCAAAATTACGAATCCCACTATGGCCACGCCAAGACCCGCCCTACAGAGCAGCTCGATTGGTTGGGGTTAGGCATTTCATTAGGGTTAGGGGATTGGTCAGGGGATAGGACCCTGCACATGTAAGCATGGACGCCTGGCCAATAGTAGTGTGTGAATGCTATTGAAGGGCGGATCTTGGCGTGGCCATAGTGCGATTCGTAATATCGCGTCCAGGCCAGCAGCTTGTGTGTTGTGGAGTTTAAAAGACATTGGCCTTTACCAGGTATGGCGAGTTTAAACTTTGAATACCATTTAAAGGATTCTATTAATCCAGGAAATCAGAATATCTAGCCCTGTCCTTTTTCTTTTAATTAGTCTCTCAAGAGTCCCCCAACTTTGTACTGGAGGACTCTTTTTAATGAAAGTGAGAGATGCATCGATGATGAAAAATGTTCATTAGTTGCAGCTTAAGCTGAGAGAAGCTTCAGTTACACTTGTTTTTGTGTCACTGCAGCATTTGACATCAAATGTCCTAAAATATCTGATTATCTTTAAAGTGTTGTATCCTGATTCAGTTATACGTCTTCCTTCAGGTTATGGTAATCAATTCTTCTTCTCACTAATGCCTTAATGGGGTTTTTCATCTTGTTTTTCATTCTGCGCTCTTTTCTCTTTCTTCATGTCTCTCTCCACACTTGTTGATGCTTTTCAATCCTTTTCTCCTCCCTTTTCTGCTTCCCCCCCCCCCCCTCTCCTGTCTTTGTCCTCCTCACTTGATTTGCTTTTCCTGTCTTCTGTCACGTCCTCTCATAACTCTTGCTCCTCACATCTGTTCACTTTGCCTCTTTTATCCATTCTGTGCTGTCCCTGTCTTTTATCGGCTGTTATTTGTTATGCAACCATCTCTTATCACTTTTATTAACTTGGTCCTCCCGCTGGTCTCTCTATTACTCATCTTTTGCCCTCTCACCACTCTTTCTCTTCCCCCCTTCCCCCTCCCCCCTCAGGTGGCACCGGCACCCCTCCTGCCATCGGCACCCAGAAGGACTCGGCCAAGCCGCGCTCGCTTCGCTTCACCTGGTCCATGAAGACCACGTCGTCCATGGAGCCCATGGAGATGATGCGCGAGATCCGCAAGGTGCTCGACTCCAACAGCTGCGAGTACGAGATGCGCGAGCGCTACATGCTGCTGTGCGTGTCGGGCAACCCAGCGCGCGACGACTTCGTCCAGTGGGAGATGGAGGTGTGCAAGCTGCCGCGGCTCTCCCTCAACGGCGTGCGCTTCAAACGCATCTCAGGCACGTCCATCGCCTTCAAGAACATTGCCTCAAAGATTGCCAACGAGCTCAAACTGTGAGGGCCGAGGAGCAGCGAGGAGAGATGAGATTAAAGGGCGGAGGTGGGCGGGTGAAGGGGGGGTGATGGTGAGGAGGAGGAGGATGATGATGATGCTGTAAGCGGGGTTGGGGGCACTGTGGAGGTAAGCTACAGGGCGGGAACACGATTGTTATGTGGACAAAGGTCTGAAGTAGGGCTGTTGGTTCTCTGAGACTAGAAAACGTTTCTTTTTCTAGGAGTTCTGTTCCTAAAGTTCACCAGGCCCTGCCATTAGAAACTCTGAGTCCATTTCCTCTGAGTTGTGAAGTACTTATAGACCGAGGTCTTCTCTCTTCCCTGCTGTTTTATTTGTTTGTTTTTTTTGTCACGTTCTACTAGACGTTCCACTCTTCTGCATGTCCGATCTGCTCTCTCTGTTTTTAGTAGTCACACTTTGATCACTTTGACCACTCATGTCACATCTTCCTGCTATTTATTCCGTTTTTCTGCACGGTTCTGCTGCCAGGTCTTTTTGGGTAGGAGGGAAACCAGGTTAACAAAAAATAAATAAAAAATAGGGATGGATGGAGGACAAAGAGAGAGTGGAGGAATTGCTACTTTCTCCCTAAAACTCTCAACTAAGTGGTGATGATTGACAGAAAGTTCAGAGCCTTTTTTGCTGGAAAACTCAAAGGAGTTTTGATTACATTTGTTGTGATTCTCCTCCAAAACTGAATGGACTCCAACTGAGCCAGGACTTCTCTCTCTCTCACACACACACACACACACACACACACACACACACACACTCTCTCCCTTCCCTCCCCCCTCCAGTAAAAATAACAAATTTAAAAAAAACCACCCTGATCCATCTGATTCCACCACCCCCCCCCCCCCCCCCCCCCCACACACACACACACACACACTCACACACACACACACACACACACACACACACACACACACACACACACACACACACACACACTGTACACCACCCTCTCTCCCTCTAATTGCAAACTGAACTCAGCACAAACACATCCATCTTTTTCACTTCGTCACTCCCTTTTTCTTCGTCATTTTTAAATTTCTCTCACGCCATCAAGTCCCAGGAGTCCGGTTCGCCTCGATGACGACATCAGTTGTACGGGCCTCAACCTGGCTTCAAGTCCCTACTTTTGTTTTTAAGTTTTTATTTTTTATTATTTAGCTTCTTCTTTTATGGCTTTTAAAAAAGAGTTGTGCACTGGAAAAGAGGGGTGTATGGGAAACTAGGGAGGGGAGGACAGTTTGCGGACGGGGTTGTTGATGGATTTTTATGTTGCCTTTCTTTGTAGAATTTAAATTTGGGGTTTGTTTTTGTTGTCAGCACATAAATGCTAAAAATGATCTATTTGTACTTTTTTTTTTTTATGTTGGGATCATTTCTGTTGGCATCACGCCTTCATATCCAGAATGTCAACCCTGACCTCCCCCCTCCCCTACACACACACACACGCACACACACACACACACACAATTGCTCTCTGCTGTGTTCCCAAAGAGCAAAAACAAGCAAACAAAGTGTATTTGGAGTATGTAACTGTGTGTGTGTGTGTGTGTGTGTTGTGTGTTGTGTGTGTGTGTTGTGTGTGTGTGTGTGTGTGTGTGTGTGTGTGTGTGTGTGTTATAAAAGATCACTGGAAAAAAAAAAAAAGAATCCACGACGACGAATGGTGAATTATTTTCTTCTACTTTTGATTTGATAATATATTTTTGTGTCGTTGAAATTTTTTGGTTTGTACAGATTTGGATTTTTGGGGTGGACAGGGTGTGAAGGGTCACGTCGGATCATATCATTGCTGCCTTTTCAGTGTAGTGCACCTTTAACACACACACACATAAACACACAGCTCATAGCATTAACCTAACTCCCCCCCCCCTCCATGGCAGACAGCAGTTATCAGTGTGTTTAGCGATGTTCATGGTGGTGGTGACGACTACTGCTCGTTCATTTTTTGGCCATTTCTTTCCTTTCATCAGCCTGTTGTTATAAAGACCTTATCGGCCCAGAATGGCTTGAAGCAGAGAGAAAAAGCAGGGAGGACTTCTTCGCCAAAACGTTCTCATATCTGAGCACATGTTCACGTTCAAAACCACAAACCAGAAGACGTCCCTTCCTTTCTCTCACTTTGCGTTGATGCTTCAGTTTGTCGAAGCAGAAAAGAAAAACACACACACACACACACACAGTGGTTAGAGAAGGGGGCGATGGGGACAATGTTGGGTCCCATCACCTGGTTGTACCTGACTTAACACTTTTTCTTTCTTTCCCACACAATGACACACTGTTGTTTTATTATTTTTCTTTCAGTTTTTAATGCGTCAGATTTTTCTTTTTAAAAAGTTGATCATTGTATTAAGGTGCTGGGTATTGGATTCTAATTATTATTCTGGCTGTTGCTGTTATATTATCTCTTTCAGGGTTGATTTTATTTTACATTATTTCGTTTTACATTGCTGTAATTTACATTGATTTTAAATGTGTTTTGAGCAAACTGTAACTGTAGTGGTGGGTTTGGGGTTGGGAGGGGTGATCAACTCCTGAAAATGTATTTGTTTTTGTTTTTTTGTGCAAAGACAAAATGATGAAAAATTACAATGATAGTAATAAAAACAATGATATAATGATAGTCTGACTGTGAAATCCATTCTGCAAAAAGCTACATGAATGTGTTAAGTCAGATGATGGTATGCTCTCAGCAGCCCTGTAGTTGGAAGTTAAAGGTCGATGGCAGTTTCCCCATTTAACCTCCCCATCCTGCAGGCTTTTCTCATGGGCTCACCATGTGAAGATATATATACTGTTACATATGTTGTTTTAAATGTTTAACCTCTTCATTGTAATGCAGCTCTAATCTCGTTAAGACAAATGAAGAAAACTGCTTAACAGCCTTTTTTTTTTTTTTTTTTTTTTTTAAAGAAAAAAAAAGAAATTGCTGTACTACTTGAAAATAACTTGTGTGTCATGTACCACCAGCAGTCAAGGCAGTATTTTTTTTTATCAGGAGCCCAACGGTTGTATAACTGACAGCTTGGTTTCAGATTGAGCATGAAGAAGACAACAGGGCTAGTTGATATCCCGTGATGCTCCACACCAGCAGAGGGGGCGTTACCTCACTGTTTACTGTGCATGTGTGTTAGTCTGCGTAGATGTCACAACTGGGTCGCTTTCAGGTATGCAAGACTTATTCCTGAAAACCAAAGGTTTGTTCCATCAATTACATTTATACATGTAAGTATATCTTTTTAATATTTTTAGACTTTGTAATCTCCCATTTGACAGCAGTTCCTGCGTAGGGTAATTGTTATAGTTAAATAGGCAATGTGACATTCAGCAGTAGGGTAGTCGCAGTGAACAAGCATGCAGAAAGTCCTCTAGACGAGTGTTTCACAACAGAAACGTGTACTCTTTATTTAGTATTTTATTTGATGAAGGTCTAAGGACTTTACCCTGTCTGTCATCCAGACGACTAACTATCGGTAAGCAGGGTAAGCGGTGTTTACGGGCCCGGACCAATCAGGGGCCCGCATCACTGGAAGATATTGATTGACAGCCGGCGCCCCCTATCGCATTTTCACTACTCGCGACAATCCCAGCAGTCCCACGTGCAGCCACTGACCAAGCGGGAGTGAGAACGGGTCAAATTAATTTCCTTGTTTCTGTTATTGTTTCTGTTATGAAGACAAGACGTGTGTGTGTGTGTGTGACTCGAACATCTCACATTGACCAACAAAACCTACAGCGAAAAACATTTCAGACCGTCCTGCCAACCTGGATACATTTTAACATCAATGTACACTGTAACGTTTTTTCACTATAAAGTCACTGAAGCGGCTGATGTTTGAACTGCCTACTGTCGGCTCTCTGCAGCGGGCGGGGCTGCCGCTCCATTCCCCCCCGCGACTGGCGCGCACACACGCACGCACACACACGCACGCACACAGTGGATGCACGAGAAATCCGCAGATGAGATGACACGATGACCTAAATTGAGGACAGCTACGCTCGTTATTGTAAGTGCAATGATAAGTTAAAGTCCAATAAGTACTTCATCAAACCGTATGAATGTGTGTGTGGCCAGGATATGAAATTAACTAACAAGCCACTGACAGTGACATATATGTTCATATTTGATTCATTGAATAAATTATAATTTTTTTTGTCTTAAATCCACTAGCCATTTTCATATTATACCAACATTTGCAGTATCCTGCCTTTTTGGTAAGGTCCCTAGGAAATCTCTGCCCAGAGTAATTAATTAATTGTAATAATTATTCTCCCCAAAACAAGTTTCCTTTTTATTTTTAAAGAACTATACAAAAAACTTTTTTTTTGCAACTTTCACTGTCTTCTGCAACTTCATTGCAATAATCATACAAAAGACATTGTTATCGCAATTTTTTACAAAAGCTCCCGTGAAATCAAGCTTTTTGGACCACAGCAATCTAAAAAAAAAAGGCCGTGAAATCCTGTTTTTTTCATGGGTTATGGTGCACATTCACCATTGTTTTTTTTGTTGTTGTTACTCCTGATTTTGTCAGTCATCTCATCTCCTATATGCTGTGTCTCTATGATCCTATCCTGTCCTGTTCATAGCCTACTCATGGACATTGCGCTGTCATCACGTGCTGTAGTGGGGCCGCCTTGGTAATCCTGCATAGGGGCCCGGTGTTGGCTCGTTAAGCCACTGCTGTCACCTACAAGTTCCCAGTGGACACATCATTTATTCTGGAATAGGCATAATGTAAGTAGGCCTACAATATAAACTCAAAGGTTTTAAAACTAGATTTGGCATCCCCAGAAGAGCGGCCCACAAAATTAGTTTGACGATGGACCTGCTTTGATTTTAATTGGTAAGTCATGCAAAGTTGCAATTAATCGAATTACCAAAATTGAGATGTTTTGGGCCCCCCAGAAGTCTCTCGGGGGAGGGTTGTTTTGATGAGACTTGGCATTTGAAAACATGACGTGCACATGAAGCTCCCAAATAACTTGTACATAATGCCAGAGACGGTTTGGAACCGAGACGCCCCAACTCGAGCTAGTTTAGGCCTACTGTATCAGTGTCACGTAGGCTCCGCCACTGCCACGCCTCGTTAGGAGACTATATCACTCTGGTCCGAGTGAAATGATTCCAATGAGAGAAGTGAACGTGAACACAGATTATGAGCGATCCTTTCGCCCCCATAGTCAAAGTAGATATTGGTCCCATTTCTGACAATCCACGTATCTCCAGAACATTCTGACACACCAGGAGAAAATTAACTTTGTTTGAGACCTGTTTTTGTCTCAGGACCAATGTCTCGCGAGACCTGGCAACAGAGAAAGTAACGTCAGCTAACGTTCGTGAACGCCCTAACGAATCAAATCTCCGTGATGCTAAAATGTCTTTAGTTGTGTAAATATCTAACGTTAGCAAAGGAAAATATTCATAAATTATTCAAATCTACCTTTTCATTTATCCACATGACGTTCACTACACGTTCAAACGAGGCCACGCCTCTTAAGGAGACAGGAAGCGTGTACCGGCTCTTAATACATCCATGTTTCACACATGCGCTATCTTTAGTATAGACGATCTTTGATTAACCCTTATTAGAAATTCTTTGACTATACTTAGGCTAGGTGTTTTCACTTCGTGTGTGTGTGTGTGTGTGTGTGTGTGTGTGTGTGTGTGTGTGTGTGTGTGTGTGTGTGAAAAAACACTTTAATGCTGTACTATTTGGTAATTTCTTTATTCTAAGAAAACAGTTCTCAATCACAAACAGTTCAGTTTCCACAATGTAAACAGCTTCTCACATACAGTACGCACGAGCAATTTTTGTAGGAAGGAATAACTGCAAGAAACCAAGTCCATCAAATAAAAAATGCAAGCCACTTTAAAGCCAAACATAGTGATGGGCTGCTTTGATTCCTGCTCAGTGTTGCGCTAGACTGAACGCTGAAGACCTGAATTAGTGAAGAAGCACTGCACACAGTTGAGACTGACTTGTCTTCTTGAAATGTGAGGAAAAAGTCCAGTCATGTGTGTTAAACGGCTCCTTTTCTCCTTAGTGCTTAGTCAATAATCATCATAATAAAGTATGCACTATCTAAACTACTTACAATAACTAACTGCCTACCTAGGGCTCACTTTGAATGTCTAGTAAAAAAAAAAAAAAAAAAGGGAAAACATCACTCCAGTTAAAATTAGTAATACATGGCTATGAGAGAAGAGGGAGATATCGACCTCTTGCTCTTTTCCATTTTTGAATCAACAGCTTCAACTATTGACAGCCATAACAGTAAACTTATAGGACAGCTTCGAGATCAAAGTCCTGTTAATTTGTAAAATAACTTTTTTTTCACTCCTCTATGAGGGTCCGAGTTTTAAAGCAAAGCTCACTTACAAAAAGCCCGTTTCTTCACATGATTTCCACCCATCTGAATGACTTTCTAATGTGCATGACCTGTCAGGAGGAGCAGGTTTGGCTCACATGTTCTGTCCCTCGTTTATTCATTTAATTTACCCGAAGGCTGTTTCGATGACTTGACACCTACCCAGTGGAACCTACAGTATATATATTTTAGGGGTGCAAGATATATCGACTCAATATCGTTATCGCAATATATTGAAAGTGTCGCAATAAGTATGCATTATTTTGTTTATTTTGTGGAGCTCTGCGTCCCGTCCGTTGGCTTAGTTGTGTTTGATTTAGAGCCCGCTTGAAACGCTATAATGATCATGTTTCATTGGCTAGTTACCGTGCCACTTGCATATGTTAGTGCACGTCAGCGCACGGTCCACTACTATGGAGCGTACCACGGTCCACTACTATGGAGCGTACCACGGTCCACTACTATGGAGCGTACCACGGGTCCACTACTATGGAGCGTACCACGGGTCCACTACTATGGAGCGTACCACGGGTCCACTACTATGGAGCGTACCACGGTCCACTACTATGGAGCGTACCACGGGTCCACTACTATGGAGCGTACCACGGGTCCACTACTATGGAGCGTACCACGGGTCCACTACTATGGAGCTTACCACGGGTCCACTACGTGACAAACCCTATGGAGCGTACCACGAGTGTGCATATTTCGACAGAGTGACGGTGTAAGTGAAGAAATAGACAACAAAACGGAACGAATCAGAGAAGCCAAAGAAAAGGTGTGTGTCCTGTTCTCTTTATATATTTTATACAGTAAAACATGTCCTGTTCTGTAGACATGGTCCTTATTTATTCATGCTGTACCAGTCCAATATGACAGTCAGTTGAAATAAACCTTGTTTAATTTGTTATGAATCTATTTTGATGTGTTTAAAAATAACGAAATTAATATCGATAGCGCTGTGTTTTGCGCTCTGTGGTCATGGCTTTCTTCAACAGCTAGATGATCCAGTGTCTCTTTTTGTGTTGTTCAGGGAGGTGTGTTGTTCAGGGAGGTGTGTGTGTGTATGTGTTGGTCTGGAGGTAGGTGTTTGTTAGTACAGTAAAGGGGCTTCAGGCCACTGCCTTACTGAGGGGATCTTCCTGCATTTTAAGAGCTGTGATGTCACCTTAGGGACCTGAACTTGTGATGTGTAATGGTCCCAGGAACAAAGGCTAGGGGTGATGGAAGTTACAGGGTGAAGGAATTTTCTCTGGAGAGAAGAGAAAGCATTGTGTTTGTGTGTTTGTCTGCATGCTAATTTGTGTGTGTGCTTCTATTCCTATTGTCGTGTGTGTGTGTATATCAGTGCGAGGTGGGCTGCTCCACTTTGAGCCCGACCAGCGATGGAGGGAGCTGCCCTGCAGCAGAGGAGGAGCTGGGAGGAGAGGCCCTGAGGCTGGAGCTCCCGGTGGAGGACGAGGTGGTGACTGCGGGTCGGATGAGCGGAGGGGGAGGGTGGTTGTGGGGCGCTCTGTTCTGGAGCGGGCGTGTCTGCAGAGGAGGAGGCTGACGGAGGAGGCTGGGGGGAGCCGACGGAGGTGCAGGGCGCAGCAGTGGAGGAGGCTGGGAGAGGGAGGAGGGGGTCTGGGTGGAGGAGGGAGGAGAGGAGCCGCTGGCGGCGTCCGAGGGGGAGTCCTCCATTTTGACCTGAGGGGAGGGAGGAGGCAGATATGGAGGTGAGGAGGAGGAGGAGGAGGACAAACAGTGGAGACAACAACAGATGATGAAGTGAGAAAAGGTGAAAGCCAGTTGGAGAACAGTTGTGAGAATATAGAGACGGATGTCACATTTGCTCTACGATGATTCGGCTTTAACCACAGCAGATGGCACAGGAGAGAACTTCATGTTACAACCACCTGCTCCTCCTGTTCAATCTACTCGGGAGCTAGGATGGTTGAATTTCACCCATTAAATCCACTTCAGGCACCGAGAGCACCAACAAGCATTTAAAGCATGGAGAAAGACATGTAGATTGGGTGATTCAGCATAAAGTGGATGGTCCTGTTAATGACAGAGTTTTTCTCCTCCGTTTCTTCCTTAGGGCCCGTGCTGTCTTGGATGGTAAGCACCGAGGACACTCAATCAAATCTGATACTAAAACCAGCAATTGTGTGTAGTTGTAGCATTCATTACCCTTCCTCCAAGTTGCACAACTCTTTTTCAGTATATTAGACTTTTTTTTTTTTCTTCTTCTTTTTTTTTCATAGGGTGCATTTAAAATTTACAAGAAAAGTATGAATGACTATAAATAGAACTTTAACTAGCGGTAGATGACCAGTGAGCCAGCCAACACATTTTTTTACCACTCTGTGATGGACAATGGTTGATGATTAACTTAGATTAAATAGTTCAGCGTTTTGTTAAAGAGTTAGACGAGAAGGTCAATATCACGTGGTATGCGGTTTCATTTTGACTAACTTGTTAAGAAATCTTCCTTAAGTGTCTAAACGTCGTTTCTCAAAATGAGAAGCTTTGAACTAATACTACTAATGGTGTTCTTTATATGTGTATGTGTATCCTGCCACGGCTCACCTCGTCCTCCTCGGCCGCTCCGTCTGTAGCGGCTGCCATCTCCTCGCTGCTCCTCCTGAGGTCTCTCTGGTCTCGGCTGGTGGCCACCTGCTCGGCCGCCCACTCCCTCAGCACCTCGTCCAGGTTGAACCGGCGCCGGTAGCTCACGAAGAAGGAACTCACCTGAACAGACGGGCAGAGATGGAGAGTTAGGGACTCTCACACCGCCTCAAAACAAACGGACAAGTCTGATCTCCGGTTACATGATTGGCCACCGCAGCGTGACGTTGGGGTTGGGTTTATCCAAAAATTGAGTCAGTCTCAACTTCTCGCCGCAGGCCGCTGCGTTTTTCTCTCTCTTTTTTGGCGTCTTCCCCCCCTGCGGCGAACCCCGCCGCAGCCTAAACGCACTACCCCCATCCAAAATGAATGGAAAGACCTGCGTCTGTGTGAATGCCCACTTAGAGGAGAAATGAAGCAGGGCAGAAAGTTGTACGGCGTTCAAGGCCGCGGAGGCGGAGATTGGAGGTCAGTAGACAAAATGAAAGGAGGGATAATGGAGATTATAATTATCCTATGAAAGAAAAATGCTTATCCAGACAGAGGAATGAAATTGGAGAGGAGATGAAAAGCAGACCTCACAGAGAGTAAACTGCTGGATGGATGGAGGGTAAGAGGGAGGTCAGAATAAGAGATGAGAGAGGCAATCTTCACAAGATTTGAGGACGAGGTTGCTCACCTGAGCTGGTGTCTTGGTCCCGATCACCTCAGCAATGGCTGCAAAGTCTTTACCATAGCGACGGATAGCTGGAAAGGAGAACCCCAGGTTAATGAGGTCTATGCATCACTCACAACCAATTCGTTGCCATCAAAAGGCTACAAAACTTTCCCTCTGTCAGAGAAATGCAGCAGTGTGTGTGAGAGGAGAGACAGGAGGAGTGAATGTCGAGTCAACAGGCTTGTTGATGCGTGCCTTTTCTGTTAACCTTTACCTGAGCTCGGCTGGCTGAGTGCACCTGCTCTTTTCCACGCCTGTCCGGCTTCACTCTCATATCATTCATTTCATGTCTTTCAGCTTCTGCTTTCTCTTCCTCTGGGGGTTAAACGCTTTGCTCAAAAGGTAAACTGACAACTAATTAGTTGTTGCAACAAAAAGCATCTAGTCTGGTGTCATTTTTGATAATACAGCAAATGCTGATTATAATACATGATTTTGGACAAAGCCTGTGTTTTTTTAAGGCCAATACATACTTAAATATGTACTATATGTAAATGAGGTGACTCTGTAAGAGGGTAGGAGGATGATGCTGCTGCTGCTGCTGCAGCCTTTACTCACCCTGCACAGCCAGGAGCTGCTCCTCTGTGGTCCAACGAGAGTTCATCTTATTGACAGGCTGAGAGAGAAAGAGAGGAAAGGGGAGAGATTAGAGTGTGGTAGAAAAGAAGAGAAGGAGAAGAGAGGGGTGAAAATGACAGCAAGAGAGAAAAGGGCAGATTAAGACCAATCTCAGTCCCACAAGGGATGAATTAATATCTGGAGGGAGATGAGAAAGGGCAGAGGGAATAATCCACGAAAGAGGACAGCGACAAACTGAAGAGAGATCAGAGATGAGGAAAAGGGAACGTAGTCCAGGAAACAAAAATCAAAAAGGCGATAAGACGAAAGATGTAAAGGAGGGACAGTTTAGAAAGAGTGGAAAAAAGAAAGCTGTACAAAAAAAAAAAAAAAATAATACTTACCTCAGCTGGTTTGAAAGTGTTAACACCTTCATTTAAGCTCTGTTTCAAACTACTGTTGTTCTGTTTAATAGACTGGACCTGAGAGGGAAAGTGTTGGGGACGACAGAGGGGACAGTGTAGTAAGTTTATGTTTTTTGGGCTAGTTGCAATGATGCACAAAGACACAGCTTTACTTTAAACATGCAGTTGCAGTTTAAAATTAAAAGGTTTTCTTGGAGCAATTCTTCATTTTTTTATATTTGAAACCTGCTTATAAAATGTTCATACTAACGGTAAAAAAACAAACCAAACCCCCAGTGAGACTGCATTCATTATATCTGTCATATAATAAAAAGGTGACAATTTCTTAATGTATTGTTGCATTATAAAGCTCTCGAGGAGGTGTTAAATTTCACCTTTGCTGGCAGATCCATAGTGTCACACTCTCTCACCACTCACACACACACACACACACACACACACACACACACACACACACACACACACACACACACACACACACACACACACACACACACACACACACACACACACACACACACACACACACACACACACACACACACACACACACACACACACACAATCTTATTGGTTCTCACCAAAACTACGTCTAGAAGTACAGTAGCTTTCAGATCCTCAGATTATTTTCGGTGCATTTACACCTTCAGTTCAAATGGCCAGATTACTCATACTGAAGGTACATACCTGTCTCTTGAGTGACACCAACTGTGTGTCCAGCTGTTGAATAGTTAGCACCCCGGCGTTGTGGGAGGCTGACACCGACATGATGTCTCCCTGCTCCAGGTACATGCCTTTAGGTGGCCTGCGGCGGGCTCTGAGCGGGTGGTGGCGGTACTGAGCTCCGATATTTTCCTTCTTCACCGGCCCAGAGCGACTGGGGGTGGCCTTGTTAGAGTTGGCACTGTTGGGGTTCTGTTTCACTGCCTGTGTGGACAGACAGAGGTTCTGTCAGAATGACACCTGTTTACATGAACAGCAATTCAAGAAGGCAGCAGCATTCCATGTATGTATAATAAATTAAGCTCAAATTGAAGGATAGAGAATGCATCAATTTGGCTCGGCTGATCTGCTCAGGCAAGTCATGACTAATAAATAGGGTTGGGTATCGTTTGAGTTTTTTCCCCCCCCGATACCGGTGCTAAAACGATACTTTAAAAAAATAGGGTAATAGGCAATAGAGTATTTTACAATAACTTTGAATGCACCACCAGGCTTACTAGTTTCAAGTGAACGCACCACGTCTGGGTTGTTTTCCGACAACGGCAGCTGCACACTGCTTAATGTCCCGCTGTTGGAATCCTCTACAGTGAAATACAGACACCCTTTACAGCGTTTAGCTGTCAGCATTTTAACCGCGTTTAATCCAGCTGCTAGCTAACGGTAGGCTAACGTTACCTGCTGTCAGGTGTAGTGTTAACTAGCGCCACGTGCTCCTGTTGCCTCAAACTTCTGTTTCAGAGCATCAGAGAGCAGCGCAGAAGGCATTTAAGTGGCACAGAAATGAGGCACCGAAATCCGCGTTGCAATTCGGTCCGGTAGATACCGGTCGTTTAGGCACCGGTGCCGTATTAGCACCGGGTCTCGGTACCCAAGCCTACTAATAAAACACAAACAAATAGTTTAAATAAGCATGCACATGCACACTCAACCATTATTACATTTTATATTGCTCACCTCTTTCTTGGCGTCAATCTCAAAGTCACTGTCACTGCCAGGGTCTCCTTCCTCAATCTCATCATTACTACAAGAAGAAAGAAAACATAACTAAACACACCCAAGATTCTGCCACTTGTCGAAATTAAAAAGTATTTTTAAAACTGCTCCAGAATGTCAACTGAAAATGACAACTAATAATATCAAAGTATCTCATTTGTATTCATGAGACTCTTGTTTCCTAGGAGGACGTGCTTATCGAGTGTCATTTAACTACAGAGCTTTGTAAATGTCACGTCTCAGACGAGTAGTTTCTGAGAACTTAATGTTTCCTTCCTGCTCAGTCCTTCTTCTCTCTGTCCCTCCCTCCACCCGTCTCGTTCCCTTCAGGGGATCCTTAAAGTTTTCTTGAATATGTCATACCTGTCATCTTTCTCTCTCTTGCTGACCAGCCTCCTGGCCTGTCGGTCCATGACAGAGGTCCTGGTCCTGGTCTTCTTCCAGCTGTAGTAGTACTTCACAAGGCTGGAGATCAGCTTGTCTGGAAGCTACACGCAAACACAGAAATCACTAAATTGAATTTCAAATTTTTGTTTTGTTTTGAAAAATCACGCTAAATTCATGCTAAATGTTGTGCCTCCCCCCCAGTCTCTCACCATCTGCTGGATGCGGTGGAAGCTCTTGCCGTGGAAGCTGAAGGCCTGCTCAAACAGCACTTTGTCCTCCACTGTCCACTCGTCTGGGAACGGGGTGAAGTTGGCCAGGTCAGCAAGCGAGCGCTCCACATCATGTTTGTGCCATAATAACATGCCCAGAGCCTGAGCGCACAGACAGGACGAAGACAGAGTCAGGCAAACAGTGACAGGTCAGAAGAGAGCGATACAAAAGGAGCAGTGAAAAGAGAAAGAGATTTTATCTTGGGGTTTTTTTCTGATGCATTTTGATAGGTGAAAATGAAATGAAATTTACAGTCTGCCGTACCTGCTCCATGTTGTATCCATGTTTCTCTTTAGCCATCAGTATGTACTCGTCCACTGGGATTAGAAGAAAGACAAAATGGGTTAAAAAGAGAGGAAACATTAGTAAAAGGAGATGAGGAGGTATAGTGCAAGAAAAAATAGAAGGGAAAAAAAGAAACCACAATAGTATAGTGGACGGAGGAGGATGGGGGAAACCAGGTAGAAGAAGTAGAGAAAAGAGAAAAACAAGAAATGCATAATAGAGAGAGAAAGATGAGGACAATGAAATAAATAATTGGAAGAGATGAAGACAAAGCGGGCCAAAGAATGAAAGTAAATGAATGCACAGGAGAAAGTTTTAATTGCTATTCTCTAGTCAGCATATAGCCATTAAACTGAAGGTCACACTGTTAAGCTTGCATCAGTGAAAGTGAGGTAGGTGAGGTAGAGGTGTGTGTGTGTGTGTGTGTGTGTGTGTGTGTGTGTGTGTGTGTGTGTGTGTGTGTGTGTGTGTGTGTGTGTGTGTGTGTGTGTGTGTGTGTGTGTGTGTGTGTGTGTGTGTGTGTGTGTGTGTGTGTGTGTGTGTGTGTGTGTGTGTGTGTGTGTGTCTGTCTGTCTTACACATTGCATCAGAAAGCTGACTGTTGGGACGCCAGACCAACATGCTCCTCTCGTCCTTCTCATTGCAGCGGGTTGGACTGTCTGGAAAAACAACAAACAAGGACATTTGTTGATTATTATTTTAAAAACACATTTAGCATTTAAATTCATATATTGAGGTAATATGTATATCTGAATCCCTGTTTTACTCCTTCCTCCACCGCTTATGACTCCCAACCTCTTTATCTATCTAACCCATCTATCTTCATATTAACTTTACTTCTCCCTCTTTGCGTGTTTTCTCCTGTCTAGGCTCCATCTCTCTTTTCATTGGCAAGAAAAACAAGGAGGAGATGGTGGCGTGTCAGCCAGTGGACTCTTTTGGGAATTCACCACCTGTGTTCTGCCAAAATCCAGACGTTAAACGAGACGCTGGTTTTTCCTGCTTCTCCCCTCATCTGGTGCAATCTGATGGTCATGGGACAACTTTGTCGATGGCGATTGCTTTCGCAATGTTCAGCCACTTTACATGATCTACCTCGACTTATACAATGAATCAGGATACTTCAATAAGCTTGATCTTACAATCTTTAAACCTTTCCATTCCCCGTGAAATTGTTTTCAAACAAACAGGCTAAAAAAAACTAGCTTTATTCTGATTCAACATCACTATGGACTGTTCTGAAACATCCCAAAAAAAAAAAAAAGAATGTGATGCCCATTTACTAAGGGGTTTGAATATTGCAGAGCTAACCCCTTTTATTGATTAAACAAAGACTTGACACCCGCCTCAAAACAAACATTACTCCCATTACTGAACAAGGACAACCTCTGCAACACAGGCAAGTGTCTACATTTTCCCTCTCCATTTCCTGGAGAGACAGGAAGACAGTAACTGGTCATTTGACCTTCATTTCTCTCATTGTCTGCATTCCCCTCCTTCCTCCATTTCAATGTCCTCCACATTACTCCTCACCTCTAGGTCTCCTTCTCAGCCCTGATTTCCTCCCTCTCTCTATTCATTTTCCTTTTCAATCATCTCTTTTTCGCTCATGTTTTCCTCTCTCAGCTTACCTGGTTTGAACTCTGGGATCTGTGCCTGGTAGTCTCCCCCCACTCTGATCATACTGTCTGTAGAGAGAGAGAGACACACACAAGACGAATATGACTTTCTATTTCCCAGAAGGATGGGTAGAGCTGCAGAGATGGAAGAGGATGGGGGACAAGTATTCCCGTAAATTTCCCAGAAAGTTGCAGAGCTGGATAGACGGGACCATAAGAAGCAGATAACAGGAGAGTCATCTACAACATGGTAATCATTTTTTGCGTTATGCCCTCTAACCGGCTTCACTATTGGTTTATCCCATCAGGGCTCTGCCTCTGCAATAGCAATAGCTATTTATATTTACCAAATTGTTGATTAAATGTCTGACACATTGAAATAATAGCTGCAGGCCACTCAATCAGAGCCAATTGAGACCCTGTGGTTTGTGAGAAAAACATCTATACGAATAGGCTAAATACACATCACAACACAGGCCTAAAAGCCTTAAGTCTTTATGTATTTTGTGAAACCAAGGACAAAAGGTTCTCCAAAACAGTGCTCTGGCTTTCAAAAGTGAAGTACAATTTCATGAACTGATTTCTGTCCTACACTGAAATTTCCATATTGTGGGATCAGGGTTAGTGAAGTTGATAAGCGCTTCCCATCAAAGTGAGTTTTTTCCCCCTCATACATCAGAATTTGATTGTAAATGATTGAGCAGATTTTTTTTCCAACTTGTTAAAAGGCCAGAGTGATGTGCTGCTCTGATTAATTACTACTGACTGAACATATGATGTGTAATCAATCAATGAATCACCTGCAAAGCTGAATCGGCCATATCCTGGCACACCTCATCTCGCTATTAATGTAGTTACATTATGGTTTAAACAGTAACCTCAATCTTTGAATACATTGCATTTGCTGTTTAAAGTAGCACCGATGCTTATTTTCCCTGATGCTTAATAGGCCTAATTACATTTAACAAAAAGGTTCTTTAGTGGAGGTATTTCAGGCAAGGTGGGGCACTATAAAATACTGGGAAACCCTGGGGATATGTAATTAGTTTGCAAGAGTGCAAACAATCCTCAAGTTGTCAGCCTGTAAGAACCACACAGGGAGCCTGCTTTTAATCAACTATTGAAATGAGTGTGGTTCTAATGGTTTTAAAAGAGAATGAAATGTTGACTGTTTCAGTCTTCCCTTGTTCCATTTCCATAATTGTTCTAAACATTTGGTTTTCTGAACAATTTGGTTCAACCAAGATACCAGAAAGTTTTTAATCACAGCATATAACTTGTCTCCGTTTACAGAAGAACAAGTCAAATTCAACAGAAATAGCATAGATCGTAATAAATACCTTTTATGCATTACATTTTTTTCGTGATAACATTTTCAGCATGTTCATCACTAAGTGATAGAAATACCGACAGACAGAAAGAGAGAGAGAGAAGTACGACAGAGTATGGCAAACGTTAAGTAATTAGTGCAGTGGTAAAGAGGGTTAGAAGACGAGGAGTGAAGAGAGGGGCAGGGAAGAAGACCAGGAGGAGGAAGAGACAGATTACTGTTTCCTCAGGGAGAGAGGACAGGAAGGGAGGAGACGGGGATGATAGAAACTGGAGTAGATGGTAAGAAATGGGTGGAGACAGGAATGGGATGACGGAAGAAGAAATAAGGTTGGATGACAGGAAAAAAGGGGTATGAAAGGAGGCAAGAAATGAGAAAAATAAAAGATGGATGAAAAAGACAGAGGTGACTGGAAGACTGAAAACGGATGGAGGTGGAGGCGATTATGAAAGTGGGGGGTTGCCATAATGATAGGGATGGTGGCTTAAAGTCTCAGACCTACATCAACAGGGGAAAATCTGGGTAGTAAAGTGCCTTTTGAACGCTCCCTAACCATTCCAGTTAAACTGTTTGATCTAATAAGATATCTTGTGGCTAGTGAGATAACGGTTCAAAAATGAAAGATCAACAGAAAGTCAGTGGGTGAAGGAGAAAATGGAGGGAGGAAAGATATATGTGGGCAGAGGATAACAAGGATGGAAGAGTGTGGGAAGGGAGGGGAGGACAGAGGAGAGCAGTGTGCAGGGACTATAGAAGCACTGCAGCAATGCAATGAATGCAAGCACAACAGCTGGCATGATGTATATCTGTACAATGGAAATGCATGTCTACGGTAAGTACACTTTACACATGCAGTAGATTATACTTCAGTTTAGTGTGTCTGTGTGTACCATGAGCATGCTCTTCATCGCTGCTCTCTTCTTCAGAGTGTGGTTGGCTGTTGCCGTTGGTTACAGTCTTTGCTCTGCTCCTGGAAAGGACCCCGGACCCCGAGCGCTCCATCACTGAGGGCATGGCTGCTTCAAAAAACACACACATACACACACACACACCAACAGAATGCCATTTCTGTTTTAAGTATGATTCAATCTCCCATAAACATATAACTTAAGTCTTTTTTTCATTAGCAAGTTGGCTGCTGTTAGTTTTCACTTGAACCCCAATAAAACCTAATCCACTCTTGTAAAGTACAACGGCACCTTATGCTGCTACCTTGGAAGAAATCCCATTACATTCCCTTGGGCTGAGTTTATTTTCCAAACACTGGTTTAATGTATGATATGATTCACACTCAACAACTCTCAGTTCTTTCTCCTTAACCCTCATTATCACTCACTAGCTAGAACTTGGTG
Source organism: Perca fluviatilis (assembly GCF_010015445.1). NCBI lineage: Eukaryota > Metazoa > Chordata > Actinopteri > Perciformes > Percidae > Perca > Perca fluviatilis. Next base: position 11,029,819 of record NC_053125.1, read on the forward strand.
TCTCGCTAATCAAAATGACCTTTTGATCAGTTCTGTGGCATACAGCGAGGATGCCATGACGTGGCCTCTATTTGTTAGATGAAACACATCTCTTACCGATTGCCGGATTAAGGTTCAAGTTCAACACACAATCCACAGGCACTTCTTCCTGTTCATCACAGGACCCAAACTGATTAACTCAAGTCTTCCTTTATTACTCCAGTTAATTAAGAACATGCTCCTATTATGGGGGCACCACCACTAAAGCTGACATACCAATTTAAAATGTGTATACTTCACTGTGTGGAACTCAATGGAATAATTTCATGAAAGGTAACAGGATGTCAGGGTTTAGTGGGCTCTAAAAACTGTGCTGGCAGCCCACTGTGACTGAGTGAATGCAACTTCAGAAACAATGATTTTTTTTTTTTTTTTTTAAATCTACTGACAAAGAAGCTTTACTTAATGTGAATCGGTTATATTATGGCCAATAGCCATTCCAATTAACAAGGTCAGAAAAATGGCCGCAAGTCAGTATCACTGATATCGAGCTGGAGGATTGGCCAGGTGCATCACTGGGATCAATTAATCATTTAAGACATTTTTCAAGCAAACATGTTGAATATTTCATTGTTTCAGCTTCTTAACTGTGAAGATGTGCTGCTTTTCTTCATCTTAAGTGATAGTAGACTGAATATTTTTATCTTTTGCAGATTTTCTGAAAATGTCACCATGGCCTCTAGGAAATTGGGCTGACCCTCCTTCAGTATTTTCTGATATTTTATAAACCAAATGTTAAAATGATTAATGAGAACATAATCAGCAGATTAATTGATAAACAAAATAGTTTCAGCACTAAGAAACACTATTCTGACATATCAAAAAGAGTAACAAATTGCTGACATTGAAAAAAAATGTACTGAAGATTTTTATAACTGATATGATTAGGCTAGTAGATTAATCTATGCAAACTTTTCAGATTTTTCACTATTGGTTGAACAGAACAAGCTGTCTGAATATGGTAACTTGGGCTGTATGTAAAGGATAATGGCCATTTGTCACTATTTTGATCATTAATGACCATTAGTTGCAGCCCTTAACATTGTGTATAAAGTATGAAAAAGGCTAAAGAGTGAAGTTGCTTTTGCCCTGGCCTCATGTTCTATCTATGCATATTCAATTTCACTATTAAGATGTCCAAATGTAATGTAATGTCCTCACATGCCTCTTCCTACATGCTAAGGAAATCGATCACAACAGCACAGCTGACAAGTGGCAGAATCCGATAAAACAACGTGGGGAAAGCGTGCCATGGATAACATGAGAGCCCTCCTGCATGAAGGGGACTCTCGTTTTAAGTGTCATCCACAGTCAGTGCTATATTATTAGGTGGCCAAGCCTCGTTTTCTCTCTGTATCTCCGGGCCAGTGAGTCTCCCAGCAGCACAATAGACTAGACGGTCAGCTCAGGACACAGCAGAAAGTAACCCACAAAACTCCCTCCTCGCACACAAACAGCGTGCGGTTACAAACGACAGGCGACCACGGAGACAATGACCGATATCACTCACCGATCGCAGTAAACACGAATTATGTGCACCGAATTTTCAAACCTTAGGTTTGCTTTCATTCACAAATCACATCAGCAACTTCATCTCCAGTTTCCTAACTGGAACTACGACCAGAACAAAGCACGGGCGCAGAGTCAGAGGACAGACGGGCGACATTAAGGTCCCATTTCTCGCATTCTCCAGGTTAAACATGACCAGTGATGCTTCTGCAGAGGGTGAGGGGCGATCTTTAAAACCCGAGAGATGAATTCACATCTGCCAAACACCGGTAGACAATACAAGTGTCTGAGGCTCTCTGGGGGTCTTTGTCTATCGCGGCTCCCGATGGCCCCCCCAAGACACTACAACAGCTGCCCCCTCTAACTTCACTGGAAACTCACATCATTCAAACCTAGACAAATCTATGTCTATTTAGGTATAGCTCGATGGATTTAAATTAGGGAAATCGCTGAAGCTACAGGTATAATGGGGACAAAGTATAATCCCGCCTAGGTTCACTTTCAGAGAGTTTTAGGGGGTTGTGATAGCCTCGGACACTGCCACGGTAGCCTCCATCTCTGGCAGACTAAGCAATTGTTATGAGTAATAAGAGCTAAAACTATTATACAACTGCTAACCCGACTAGGCAGGATCTATTTGCAGTAAGTATTGCAACCACCAATCAACCACCCGCGTATGCTTAGTAGGCTACCGATAAAATTTCCACATCCTCTCACCACCACAAGGAACTTTTTGCCCCTTAACTTTCAACATCTATTGATTTATTATGCTCTATTTACATTCTATGATTATGCTACTCAAACCCAATCCATACTACACACTGTTTATCAAGTTTAAGGTATAGTCTATAAACATATATTCGATTTGCTCTCTATCATAAATGTCAATGCATTGATGCATAATTTTTACTCATAGGCCTACTAACAACGTTGACAATCGTATTCCTAAAGTGAATAAAAATGTGCTCGTGGATCTCAGGAGTAAGTTCAGTTTAGAGTGTCCTTGTAGTGGTATTTTTGTATTTCAGTAAAGGTAACACGATAATATTACTATAGGGATTCCTTTTTAAACCAGCATTGTATAATCTGTTAAACCTTGGTTTTCTATAAATTAGTTAATAAAAAAATATGAGGTGGTGACTATGCACCCGGTGCTTTATCCGAGCCACGTTTGCGAGCTAAATCACAATTTTCACAGCTTTATTCCTAAGCAGTCATGTATGTTGTGTGTCAGACTTTGAAGTCCTTTTGTTTTCCCCACGCTTACGTTGCTGTTACTACTACTGACGCTGTGTCTGCTGCTGGCACCAAGTAAAAACTCGCTCTCTGGGTTATTATAACTCAAGTTGGCGGTCTCTTTCAGGACGTTTAGCTACAAAAGGTAGCAGTTTGAACGAAAGTATTTTCTGGGGGCTGAACAATAAAAACCAGGCGACATTTCCCTCCTCTCCAAAGTGCAATCTGAAGTCAAATCTAGTTGGTCGATGTGATGCTAACGTTAGCCAGTTAGCTTGCGGCTAGTACCCTCGCGTTACATTAGTAACGTTAATAGTTGGAAGTCGAGATAACAGTCACACTGTACCTGTGTTTCGTTTCTCTCCGCTTTCCCGCACTCAAAACTTATTTGCGCCTCGTTCCGCGGGTTACAATCCTCTTCGAATCGCTAAAAGACAATATTACATCTAAAACGGCTTAATTCTTATCTAATTGATGAGCACAGTCAGTACAATGAAGTGAACTGCATGGATAGATGGAAGCAGCCGTGAGTGTGCGCCGGGGAGACAGACAACACCCGGGGAAAAGTGAAGTGGACATCCGCTCCGATGCGTTCGCCTCTCCCAACCAGCCGTTTGGATTGACAAGAAGTAGTCCTGTAAAACTATTAAGTGTAGCATACTCTTAATTTTGTATTTTGTTGTTTAACATGTAATTTGACACATTAAAGTGATTTATCTACCAGCATTTCGTACTGAAAGGCTTCGGCAAAAAAACAGGTTTTCAAAACTGCCTGCCCGCTGTTTACACTATGGTTATTAACCACAGTTGATCTCGTTTAAATAGGAAAAAGACATTGCGGATATCCGTTGTATAAACAGTAGCCGTTATAGACTCTAGGCTACTCTTAATCTGCCATCTATCAAAATCCCATAAATTAGGGACTACTTGCCAGTGTGTCGGCGGAGGGATTCGTCAACTGTGCATCTCTGTGCTGAGGCAGGCTGTCCAGACTTGTACTGATGTATGCATGGTGGAGAAAAGGGCAGGAGTGAGGTACAATTGAACCTGTGTGTGTGTATGTGTGTATATGCATGCGTGCGTGTGCGTGCGTGACAGAGCGAACGTGATTATGAGAGCGTGCGTGACTTTGTGCTTAAACATGACAATGACTCAGAAAAATAGCCTCAATACTTGGTTTATGTCGAAAAATTCAAAGACTGTGTGTGTGTGTGTGTGTGGGGGGGGGTGTACAGGTGGATGAGTGTGTGAGTAGAATTGCTTTAGTGATAGGCCGTAGGAGGATTTCACACACCTGATGCTGGCAATAAACACAATAACACACACACACACACACACACACACACACACACACAGAGGACCTGCTGCTATAGGCTACCTTCATAAGTGCCTGCTGCTGACATGTAACAGCCTGTTACACACTCCAGCTTTTTTTTCTTTCTCTACTCTCTCTTTGACATTACCACTTCCTCTTCTTCTTCCCCCATCTCCTCTTCATCATCCCAGTTCTCTCATTTTCCAACCTTATCTCATCTTCTCCATGATTTCTCTCGATAGTCACCCCCGTTTCTCCCCTGCTTCCTGCTTCTTTCTGCACCTCCTCTATTTGTTTGCTTCCTCTCCCCATTCTTCTTTATTTAGTCTCCCTTCGTTCGCTCCTCTTTCTTCTCTTTCTCCAATACTTTTTCCCTCTTCTTCCTCCTCCCCTCTCCCTCTTTCTTCCACCTCCTGAATATCTGCCCTAATTCTCCTCCGCGTCCCCCTCTTTCCTCTTCTTCTCACTGTCTGTGCCCCCATCCCTGATTTGTTTTTTCCTCCTTCATCCTCCTCTGTCTTTTTCTCTCCCTGCCTCCCTCCTTTCTCCCTATCCATTTCCTTTGCTTCCTCTGCTTTACTCCCCTGCTTAATATTTCTCCCCCTCCCTCCTCCGCTCCCCCATAGGCTACTTTCTCTCTCCAGTGATGTCTCCTCTACTCTGTCTTTCCTGCCTCCCTCTCCTCCTTCCTCCTCTTCATCTCCTTCCTCACCCCATCCTCCTCTTCCTCCTCCCTGTCTCCCTCTCTTGCCGTCTTCCTCTCATGTCGCTTTCAATTTCAACAGTGTGTGTGTGTGTGTGCGTACGTGCAAATTCTTCCCCTCCCCCCATCCTCCCCCTACGGTGATACAGTGAAGCAGTTTCGCTTCGCTCACCTCCAGCCCCCTCTCCTCTTCCTCCCTCTCCAGTCTCATTTTCACCCCTGCCACCTCCTCCCCTCCTCTCCTCTCCCCTCACCCCCTTCTCTCCTCTCCTCTCATTAGTCAGTGTCTCACCATGAAACTCACCATTCCACTGTCAGTCCTCTCGCTCAGTCCTTCAGTCCCTAACACATCCTCACTAATGAACAACTGCTACATATCTCCCCTCCCTCCATTCACCTCCCAGCTCTCCTTTTATCCTCC